>NW_027039458.1:0-66453 GCF_034236695.1 Oncorhynchus nerka | reverse complement strand
TGTGGGCAGTGAGCACATAGCCTGTCTTCTCTTGAGAGCCATGTCTGCCTACGGCGGCCTTTCTCAGTAGCAAGGCTATGATCACTGAGTCTGTACATAGTCAAAGCTTTCCTTAATTTTGGGTCAGTCACAGTGGTCAGGTATTCTGCTGCTGTGTACTCTGTTTAGGGCCAAATAGCATTCTAGTTTGCTCTGGTTTTTTTGTTAATAGTTTCCAATGTGTCAAGTAATTATCTTTTGATTTCTCATGATTTGTTTGGTTCTAATTGTGCTGTGTCCTGGGGCTCTGTGGGTTGTGTTTGTGTTTGTGAACAGAGCCCCAGGACCAGCTTGCTTAGGGACCTCTTCCAGGTTCATCTCTCTGTAGGTGATGGCTTTGTTATGGAAGGTTTGGGAATTGTTTCTTCTAGGTGGTTATAGAATTTAATGTCTCTTTTCTGGATTTGGATAATTAGTGGGTATCGGCCTAATTCTGCTCTGCATGCATTATTTGGTGTTCTACGTTGTACAAGAAGGATATTTTTGCAGAATCGGTGTGCAGAGTCTCAATTCGGTGTTTGTCCCATTTTGTGAAGTCTTGCTGGTGAGCCGGACCCCAGACCTCACAACCATAAAGGGCAATGGGCTCTATGACTGATTCAAGTATTTTTAACCAAATCCTAATTGGTATGTTGAATTTTATGTTCCTTTTGATGGCATAGAATGCCCTTCTTGCCTTGTCTCTCAGATCGTTCACAGCTTTGTGGAAGTTACCTGTGCTGATGTTTAGCCAAGGTATGTATAGTTTTTTGTGCTCTAGGGCAACAGTGTCTAGATGGAATTTGTATTTGTGGTCCTGGTGACTGGACCTTTTTTGAACACCATTATTTTGGTCTTACTGAGATTTACTGTCAGGGCCTAGGTCTGACAGAATCTGCAGAAGTCTAGGTGCTGCTGTAGGCCCTCCTTGGTTGGTGATAGAAGCACCAGATCATCAGCTCTTCTCAATTCAAGGGGGCTTTATTGGCATGGGAAACATGGTTAACATTGCCAAAGCAAGTGACTCTTCTATCTCTCTCCCACCTCTGTCTCGCTCTCTATCTCTTGCCCTCTGTATCGCTCTCTATCTCGCTCTCTCCCTCTCTCTCAATTTAATTCAATTCAAGGGCTTTATTGGCATGGGAAACATGTGCGTTAACATTGCCAAAGCAAGTGAGGTAGATAATGTATAAAGTGAATATATAAAGTGAAATAAAACAAGAAATAACAGTAAACATCACATCGCATAGAAGTTTCAAAACAATAAAGACATTACAAATGTCATATTATATATATATATAAAATAGTGTTTTTAACAATGTACAAATGGTTAAAGTAAGAGAAAATAAATAAGCATGAATATGGGTTGTATTTACAATGGTGTTTGTTCTTCACTGGTTGGCCTTTTTCTCGTGGGCAACAGGTCACAAAATCTGCTGTGATGGCACACTGTGGAATTTCACCCAAAAGATATGGGAGTTTATCAAAATTGGATTTGTTTTCGAATTCCTTGGATCTGTAATCTGGGGAAATATGTCTCTTATTATGGTCATACATTGGGCAGGAGGTTAGAAGTGCAGCCAGTTTCCACCTCATTTTGTGGGCAGAGCACATAGCCTGTCTTCTTGAGAGCTATGTCTGCCTACGGCGCCCTCCACAGCAAAGCGATGCTCACTGAGTCTGTACATAGTCAAAGCTTTCCTTAATTTTTAGGTCAACACAGTGGTCAGTATTCTGCCGCTGTGTACTCTCTCTGTTTAGGGCCAAATAGCATTCTAGTTTGCTCTGTTTTTTTGTTAATTCTTTCCAATGTCAAGTGAATTTATCTGTTCTTCATGATTTGCTTGGGTCTAATTGTGCTGCTGTCCTAGCTCTGTGGGGTCTGTTTGTGTTTGTGAACAGAGCCCCAGGACTGAGCTTGTTAGGACTCTTTCTCCAGGTTCATCTGAGAAGAGATTCCAATTTGTGTATGTGAACTGTGTATATATGTGATTTGTGTGTGTGTACAGTATGTGTGTGTACTGTGTGTATATGTGACATGTGTGTAAACAGTATGTGTATGTGTGCTGTGTGTATATGTGATTTGTGTGTGTGTACAGTATGTGTATGTGTACTGTGTGTGTATATGTGACGGTGTGTGTGTACAGTATGTGTATGTGCTGTGTGTATATGTGATAGTGTGTGTGTACAGTATGTGTACTGTGTGTATATGTGATTATGTGTGTGTACAGTATGTGTACTGTGTGTATATGTGACGGTGTGTGTGTACAGTATGTGTGCTGTGTGTATATGTGACGGTGTGTGTGTACAGTATGTGTATGTGTACTGTGTGCATATGTGACGGTGTGTGTGTACAGTATGTGTATGTGTGCATATGTGATCGGTGTGTGTGTGTAGCATGTATGTGTATATGTGACGGTGTGTGTGTACAGTATGTGTATGTGTGCTGTGTGTGTGTGACAGTGTGTGTGTACAGCATGTGCATGTGTGCTGTGTGTATATGTGACGGTGTGTGTGTACAGTATGTGGTATGTGTGTGCTGTGTGTATATGTGATATGTGGGGAGGAGAAATCTGATGGGGATTTTAGCAGACATGTTTGTCTCTAGGAACTAAAAGCTATTTAATTATTACCTTCGACATTTAAAATGGGTCAACCACTTAATATTATAGAGAGATGAAAATGCAGATTTCCATCAATTACTTTTTTCCCATCTTCCTGTGAGTTATTACTCATGGAAATGAGACACCAGCAGTGTATGTGTGTGTGTGTGTGTGTGTGTGTGTGTGTGTGTGAGAGAGAGAGAGACCAACCCATGTTGCCTAGGTAACTCAGTCTTCATATGCCTGCCTAATTGCTCTAGGAAGAAATGTAAATAAAACACATGTTGTTCCTGGACTACAGCAGCCACTTCATAAAGACATTATTTTAATAAACATGATCTCTAAGCCAGACTGAGAAAGTACAGTTGACGGAACATACAGTATGATAGAAAAACATGTGTCTAATTCCCCGGGCTGTTTTGTGAAAGTTAGTTCTGAATGTAACATAACACTATGAATTTACGGTCAGATTGCTGTTATTGTCTATCTGTTGTTCCATTTGAGGTCTCCATATCTGTCTGTTTGTCTGTTTATCCTCCTCTCCTCTCGTCCTCTCTTTCTCTTCCTCTACTCATTACAGAGATGGGGAAAAGTGATATCTTTCTAATGATTACCCTCTGCTCCTCTCCTCCTCTCCTCCTTCCTCCCTCCTCTCCCCCTCTCTCTGTCAGTAAATGAGGGAAGTGATATGGTTCTCTAATGATCAGTGTGAATAATGGAGATCTAAATAAAGACTCAGTTTAGTGTTAAACGCTCCCTCCTCTAGATCCTTTCTCTTATCCCCCCTCTCTCTCTCTCTCCTCTTTCTTTCTCTGTCGTTCTCCTATTTTCTCTGTCTCCACAGCCTAATCACTTATCACTCCTTTCTTCTCCTCCCTTTTTGTACTCTTTTGTATTGTCTCAGATGTTTCTGCAACTTCAACCTCTCTGTACCTCTACTCACCTCCATTACATCTTTTCTCCCTTCGTCTCCTTTTTCTTTGTCCAACAGTTTGTGATCTCTTTCATTTTCTCTCCATTATAGATTTTGTGTGTGAGTGAGTGTGTGTGTGTGTATGTGTGTATGTGTGTGTGTGTGTGTGTGTGTGTGTGTGTGTGTGTGTGTGTGTGTGTGTGTGTGTGTGTGTGTGTGTGTGTGTGTGTGTGTGTGTGTGTGTGTGTGTGTGTGTGTGTGTGTGTAATGATTGCAGTTTAGTGATTATGGTGGTGGTAGCAGTAGTGGTGTGGTGGTAATGGTATGATAGCAGTTTAATGATGATGGTGGTGGTAGTAGTAGTGTATGGGTGGTAATGGTAATGATAGCAGTTTAGTTATGGTGGTGGCAGTAGTAGTGGTATGGGTGGTAATGGCAATGATAGCAGTTTAGTGATGGTAGTGGTAGTAGTAGTGATATGGGTAATGGTAATGATAGCAGTTTAAAGGATGATGATGGTGGTAGTAGTAGTGGTGTGGTTGGTATTGGTAATGATAACGATAGCAGTTTAGTGACGATGGTGGTGGTAGCAGTAGTGGCATGGGTGGTAATGGTAACGATAGCATTTTTAATGATGATGGCAGGTAGTAATAGTAGTGTATGGGTGGTAAATGGTAATGATAGCAGCTGGAGTGATGATGGTGTTAGTAGTAGTGGCATGGGTGGTAATGATAATGATAGCAGTTTAGTGATGATGGTGGTGGTAGTAGGGGCGTGATGGCAATGGTAATGATAATGATAGCAGTATAGTGACGGTAGTGGCAGTAGCAGTGGCATGGGTGATAATGGCAATGATAGCAGTTTAGCGATGATGATGGTGGTGGTAGTAGTAGTGGTGTGGCTGGTACTGGTAATGATAGCAGCTTTAATGATGATGGTGGTGGTAGTAATAGTAGTGGTATGGGTGGTAAATGGCACGATAGCAGCTGAGTGATGATGGTGGTAGTAGTAGTGGTGTGGGTAAATGGTAATGATAGCATTTTAGTGGTGGTGGTGGTAGTAGCAGAGGCATGGTTGGTAATGATAATGATAGCAGCTTAGTGGGTGGTGGTGGGGCAGTAGTAGTGGTATGGGTTTAAATGTCAATTATAGCAGTTTAATGATGGTGGTGGTAGTAGTAGTGGCATGGGTGGTAATGGTAATGATAGCAGTTTAGTTATGGTGGTGGCAGTAGTAGTGGTGTGGGTGGTAAATAGTAATGACAGCAGTTTAGTGATGATGGTGGTAGTAGTAGTGGTATGGGTGGGTAATGGTAATGATAGCAGTTTAGTTATGGTGGCGGTAGTAGTAGTCGATGGGGGTAATGGTAATGATAGCAGTTTATTGATGATGGTGGTGGTAGTAGTGGTGGTATGGGTGGTAATGGTAATGATAGCAGTTTAGGGGCTGGTGGTGGTGGTAGTAGTAGTGGTATGGGTGGTAATGGTAATGACAGTTTAGGATGGTAGTGGTAGTAGCAGTGGTATGGGTGATAATGGTAATGATAGCAGCTTAGTGATGATGATGGTGGTGGCAGTAGCAGTGGTGCGGCTGGTATTGGTAATGATAGCAGCTTAACGACGATGGTGGTGCAGTAATAGTAGTGGTATGGGTGGCAATGGCAATGATAGCAGTTGACACGATGATGGTAGTAGTAGTGGCATGGGTGGCAATGGCAACGATGTTAAGCTTAGGATGGTGCAGTGGTAGTAGTAGTGATATGGGTGGCAATGGTAATGATAGCAGCCTAGTGACGGTGGTGGCAGTAGTAGTGGTGTGGCTGGTACTGGTAACGATAATGATAGCAGCCTAGTGGATGATGGTGGCGGCAGCAGTAGTGGTATGGGTGGCAATGGTAATGATAGCATTTTAACGATGATGGCGTATAGGTAGTAATAGTAGTGGTATGGGTGGTAATGGTAATGATAGCAGCTGAGTGACGATGGTGTTAGTAGTAGTGGTATGGGTAATGATAACGATAGCAGTTTAGTGATGATGGTGGTGGTAGTAGTAGGGGTGTGGATGGTAATGGCAAATGACAACGACAGCAGCACAGCGGATGGCAGTGGCAGCAGCAGCGGTATGGGACGAACGGCAATGACAGCAGTTTAGGCGACGATGATGGTGGCGGCAGCAAAAACTGGCGTGGTTGGTATTGGTAATGATAGCAGTTTAACGATGATGGTGGTAGTAATAGTAGTGGTATGGGTGGTAATGGTAATGATAGCAGCTGGAGGGGATGATGGTGGTAGGTAGTGGGGGTGGTACGGTAATGATAGCATCTTAGTGGTGGTGGTGGTAGCAGAGGCATGGCTGGTAAATGATAATGATAGCAGTTTAGTGGTGGTGGTGGTAGTAGTAGTGGCATGGGTTTAAATGTCAATTATAGCAGTTTAATGATGGTGGTGGTAGTAGTAGTGGAAGGGCGGCAATGGTAATGACAGCAGCCTAGTTATGGTGGTGGCAGTAGTAGTGGTGTGGGTGGTAATAGTAATGACAGCAGTTTAGTGACGATGATGGTAGTAGTAGTGGTATGGGTGGTAATGGTAATGATAGCAGTTTAGCCATGGTGGTGGCAGTAGCAGTCGTATGGGGGCAATGGTAACGATAGCAGCTTCATTGATGATGGTGGCGGCAGCAGGTGCGCGGGTGGTAAATGGCAATGATAGCAGTCTAGTCATGGTGGTGGTGGTAGTAGTGGCATGGGTGGTAATGGTAACGACAGCAGCTTAGTGATGGTAGTGGCAGTAGTAGTGGTACGGGTGATAAATGGTAATGATAGCAGTTTAGCGACGATGATGGTGTGGCAGTAGCAGTGGTGTGGCTATACTGGCAATGATAGCAGTTTAACGACGATGGTGGCGGTAGCAATAGTAGTGGCATGGGTGGTAAATGGGTAACGATAGCAGCTGAGTGACGATGGTGGTAGTAGCAGTGGGTATGGGCGGTAATGGTAATGATAGCACCTTTAGTGGGTGGTGGTAGTAGTAGTGGTATGGGTGGTAATGGTAATGATAGCATTTTTAGTGGTGGTGGTGGTAGTAGTAGTGGTATGGTTGGTAATGATAATGATAGCAGCTTATTGGTGATGGTGGTGGTGGTAGTAGTGGTATGGGTTTAAATGGCAAATGATAGCAGTTTAATGATGGTGGTGGTAGTAGTAGTGGTATGGGTGGTAATGGTAATAATAGCCGCTTAGTTATGGTGGTGTAGTAGTGGTGTGGTGTAATGGTAAGGATAGCAGTTTCTTAATGATGATGGTGGTGGTAGTAGTAGTGGTATGGGTGGTAATGGTAATGATAGCAGCTTAATTATGTTGGCAGGTAGTAGTAGTGGTATGGGTGGTAAATGGTAATGATAGCAGCTTAGTTATGTTGGTGGTAGTAGTAGGCCTGCATGGGGGTAATGGTAATGATAGCAGTTTATTGATGATGGTGGTAGTAGTGGTGGCATGGGTGGCAATGGTAATGATAGCAGCTTAGTTATGTGGTGGTGTGCGAAGTGGTGGGGTGGTAATGGTATGACAGCAGCCTAGAAAGATGGTGCGGTAGTAGTGGTATGGGTGGCAATGGCAATGATAGCAGCTTAGTGGTGGTGGTAGTAGTAGGTAGTGGTGGGTGTAATAGTAATGACAGCAGTTTAGTGATGATGGTAGTAGTAGTGGCATGGGGGTAATGGTAATGATAGCAGCTTATTGATGATGGTGTATAGTAGTGGTGGCATGGGTGGTAATGATAATGATAGCAGTTTAGCTATGGTGGTGGTAGTAGTAGTAGGTGGTGTGGGTGGTACTGGCAATGATAATGATAGCAGCCTAGTGGTAGTAGTAGTAGTGGTATGGGTGGTAAATGATAATGATAGCAGTTTAGTTATGATGGTGGTGGCAGTAGCAGTGGTGTGGTGGTAATGGTAATGATAATGATAGCAGTTTAGTGATGATGATGGCGGTAGTAGTAGTGGTGTGGGTGGTAATGGTATGGATAGCAGTTCAACGATGATGGTGGTGGCAGTAGTAGGGTATGGGTGGTAACGGTAATGATAGCAATTTAGTTATGGTGGTGGTAGTAGAGGTAGTGTAGTGGTGGTGGTAATGGGTAATGATATCAGTGTAACGATGATGGTGGTAGTAGTAGCAGTGGCATGGGTGGTAAATGATAATGATAGCAGTGTAACGATGGTGGTGGTAGTAGAGGTGGCAAGGGTGGTGGTGGTAATGATAGCAGTTTAATGATGATGGTGGTGGTAGTAGTAGTGGCATGGGTGGTGGTGGTGGTAGTAATGATAGCAGTTTAATGATGGTGGTAGGGGTGTAGTAGGTATGGGTGGTAATGATAATGATATCAGTGTAATGGTGGTGGTAGTAGTAGGGTATGGGTGGTAATGGTGATGATAGCAGTAGGGGTGATGGTGGTGTAGTAGTGGTGGTGGTAATAGGGGTGAATGATAGCAGTGTAGTGGTGGTGGTGTTAGTAGGGGTGATGATAGTAGTGTAGTGGTGGCGGTAAGGGGTGATAGCAATAGTGTATGGTGGTGTTAGTAGTAGGGGTGATAGCAGTGTAGTGGTTGGTAAGGGGTGATAGCAGTGTAGTGGTGGTGGTAGTAGTAGGTATGGGTGGTAATGGTAGTAGGGGTGATAGCAGTTTAGTGGTGGTGGTGGTAGTAGTAGTAGTATTGTGTGGTGGCGGTAATGTTAATGATAAGATAGTGTTTATGGTGGTAGTGGTAGATAGTGGTGTAGTGGTGGTGGTAGTAGGGGTGATAGCAGTGTAGTGGATGGTGGTAGTAGTAGTGGTGATAGTGGTATTAGTGGTGGTATAATGATAGCAGTGTAGTGGTGATGGTGGTGTGATAGTAGTGGTAGTGGGTGGTAGGTAATGATAGTAGTGTAGTGGTGGTGGTAGTAGTAGTGATATCAGTGTAGTGGTGGTGGTAGTTTTAATGATGATGGCGTGGTAGTAATAGTAGGGGTGATGGTGGTAATGGTGGTGATAGTAGTAGGAGTGATGATGGTGTAGTAGTAGTGGTATGGGTGGTAATGATAAGTGATAGTGGGGGTGGTGGTAGTGAGGTGATAGTGGTGTAGTGGTATGGGTGATAATGGTAATGATAGCAGTTTAGTGATGGGTGGTGTGATAGTAGTAGTGGTGTGGTGGTAGTAGTAATGATAGCAGTTTAATGTGAGTGGTGGTGGTAGTAGGGGTGATAGTAGTGTAGTGGTGGTGGTAGTAGTAGGGGTGATAGTAGTGTAGTGGTGGTGGTGGTAGTAGGGGTGATAGTAGTGTAGTGGTGGTGGTGGTAGTAGAAATTTGATAGTAGTGTAGTGGTGGCGGTAGTAGGGTGAAAGTAGTGTAGTGGTGGTGGTGGTAGTAGGGTGATAGCAGTGTAGTGGTGGTGGTAGTAGGGGTGATAGCAGTGTAGTGGTGGTGGTAGTAGTAGGGGTGATAGTAGTGTAGTGGTGGTGTTGTACTTCGTTCAGTTACGTATTGCCTGGGTCAAGGTTTGGCTTTTTCAAGAGAGGCTTTATTACTGCCACTTTTAGTGAGTTTGGTACACATCCAGTGGATAGAGAGCCGTTTATTATGTTCAACATAGGAGGGCCAAGCACAGGAAGCAGCTCTTTCAGTAGTTTAGTTGGAATAGGGTCCAGTATGCAGCTTGAAGGTTTAGAGGCCATGATTATTTTCATCATTGTGTCAAGAGATATAGTACTAAAACACTTGAGCGTCTCTCTTGATCCTAGGTCCTGGCAGAGTTGTGCAGACTCAGGACAACTGAGGTTTGGAGGAATACGCAGGTTTAAAGAGGAGTCCGTAATTTGCTTTCTAATAATCATAATCTTTTCCTCAAAGAAGTTCATGAATTTATCACTGCTAAAGTGAAAGTCATCCTCTCTTGGGGAATGCTGCTTTTTAGTTAGCTTTGCGACAGTATCAAAAAGGAATTTCGGATTGTTCTTATTTTCCTCAATTAAGTTAGAAAAATAGGATGATCGAGGGCTCTTCGGTACTGCACGGTACCGTCCTTCCAAGCTACTCGGAAGACTTCCAGTTTGGTGTGGCGCCATTTCCGTTCCAATTTTCTGGAAGCTTGCTTCAGAGCTCGGGTATTTTCTGTGTACCAGGGAGCTAGTTTCTTATGAGAATTTTGTTTTAGTTTTTAGAGGTGCAACTGCATCTAGGGTATTGCGCAAGGTTAAATTGAGATCCTCAGTTAGGTGGTTAACTGATTTTTGTCCTCTGGCGTCCTTGGGTAGGCAGAGGGAGTCTGGAAGGGCATCAAGGAATCTTTGTGTTGTCTGTGAATTTATAGACTTTTGATGTTCCTTGGTTGGGGTCTGAGCAGATTATTTGTTGCAATTGCAAACGTAATAAAATGGTGGTCCGATAGTCCAGGATTATGAGGAAAAACATTAAGATCCACAACATTTATTCCATGGGACAAAACTAGGTCCAGCGTATGACTGTGACAGTGAGTGGGTCCAGAGACATGTTGGACAAAACCCACTGAGTCGATGATGGCTCCGAAAGCCTTTTGGAGTGGGTCTGTGGACTTTTCCATGTGAATATTAAAGTCACCAAAGATTAGAATATTATCTGCTATGACTACAAGGTCCGATAGGAATTCAGGGAACTCAGTGAGAAACGCTGTATATGGCCCAGGAGGCCTGTAAACAGTAGCTATAAAAAGTGATTGAGTAGGCTGCATAGATTTCATGACTAGAAGCTCAAAAGACGAAAACGTCATTTTTTTTTTTTTTTTTGTAAATTGAAATTTGCTATCGTAAATGTTAGCAACACCTCCGCCTTTGCGGGATGCACGGGGGATATGGTCACTAGTGTAGCCAGGAGGTGAGGCCTCATTTAAAACAGTAAATTCATCAGGCTTAAGCCATGTTTCAGTCAGGCCAATCACATCAAGATTATGATCAGTGATTAGTTCATTGACTATAATTGCCTTTGAAGTAAGGGATCTAACATTAAGTAGCCCTATTTTGAGATGTGAGGTATCATGATCTCTTTCAGTAATGACAGGAATGGAGGTGGTCTTTATCCTAGTGAGATTGCTAAGGCGAACACCGCCATGTTTAGTTTTGCCCAACCTAGGTCGAGGCACAGATACGGTCTCAATGGTGATAGCTGAGCTGACTACACTGACTGTGCTAGTGGCAGACTCCACTATGCTGGCAGGCTGGCTAACAGCCTGCTGCCTGGCCTGCACCCTATTTCATTGTGGAGTTAGAGCCCTGTCTATGTTGGTAGATAAGATGAGAGCACCCCTCCAGCTAGGATGGAGTCCGTCACTCCTCAGCAGGTCAGGCTTGGTCCTGTTTGTGGGTGAGTCCCAGAAAGAGGGCCAATTATCTACAAATTCTATCTTTTGGGAGGGGCAGAAAACCGTTTTCAACCAGCGATTGAGTTGTGAGACTCTGCTGTAGAGCTCATCACTCCCCCTAACTGGGAGGGGGCCAGAGACAATTACTCGATGCCGACACATCTTTCTAGCTGATATGCACGCAGAAGCTATGTTGCGCTTGGTGATCTCTGACTGTTTCATCCTAACATCGTTGGTGCCGACGTGGATAACAATATCTCTATACTCTCTACACTCGCCAGTTTTAGCTTTAGCCAGCACCATCTTCAGATTAGCCTTAACGTCGGTAGCCCTGCCCCCGGGTAAACAGTGTATGATCGCTGGATGATTCGCTTTAAGTCTAATACTGCGGGTAATGGAGTCGCCAATGACTAGAGTTTTCAATTTGTCAGAGCTAATGGTGGGAAGCTTCGGCGTCTCAGACCCCGTAACGGGAGGAGTAGAGACCAGAGAAGACTCGGCCTCTGACACCGACTCACTGCTTAATGGGGAAAACCGGTTGAAAGTTTCTGTCGGCTGAATGAGCGACACCGGTTGAGCGTTCCTACAGCATTTCCTTCCAGAAACCGTGAGAAAGTTGTCCGGCTGCGGGGACTGTGCCAGGGGATTTAAACTACTATCGGTACTTACTGGTGGCACAGACGCTGTTTCATCCTTTCCTACACTGAAATTACCCTTGCCTAACGATTGCATCTGAAGCTGGGCTTGCAGTACAGCTATCCTCGCCGTAAGGCGAGTACAGCGGCTGCAATTAGAAGGCATCATGTTAATGTTACTACTTAGCTTCGGCTGTTGGAGGACCTGACGAATCGTGTCCAGATAAAGCGTCCGGAGTGAAAAAGTTGAGGAAAAATGAATAAATATATGAACGGTAATTAAAAAGTGAAAACCGTAAAGTTGTCAGGTAGCAAAATAGGTTGGCAACAAAACGCACAGCAACTCGAAAACAAGCCTGCAAGTTGTGACCGGAAATGACGTTGCAAACAAGGTTGGAACCATCCAGGGTGGTGATGCTGGTCAGGCGTGCGCGGGTGCAGGCAGCGAACGGTTGAAAAGCATGCATTTGGTTTTACTAGCGTTTAAGAGCAGTTGGAGGCCACGGAAGGAGTGTTGTATGGCATTGAAGCTCGTTTGGAGGTTAGATAGCACAGTGTCCAAGGACGGGCCGGAAGTATATAGAATGGTGTCGTCTGCGTAGAGGTGGATCAGGGAATCGCCCGCAGCAAGAGCAACATCATTGATATATACAGAAAAAGAGTCGGCCCGAGGATTGAACCCTGTGGCACCCCCATAGAGACTGCCAGAGGACCGGACAGCATGCTCTCCGATTTCACACACTGAACTCTGTCTGCAAAGTAATTGGTGAACCAGGCAAGGCAGTCATCCGAAAAACCGAGGCTACTGAGTCTGCCGATAAGAATATGGTGATTGACCGAGTCGAAAGCCTTGGCAAGGTCGATGAAGACGGCTGCACAGTACTGTCTTTTATCGATGGCGGTTATGATATCGTTTAGTAGCTTGAGCGTGGCTGAGGTGCACCCGTGACCGGCTCGGAAACCAGATTGCACAGCGGAGAAGGTACGGTGGGATTCGAGATGGTCAGTGACCTGTTTGTTAACTTGGCTTTCGAAGACCTTAGATAGGCAGGGCAGGATGGATATAGGTCTGTAACAGTTTGGGTCCAGGGTGTCTCCCCCTTTGAAGAGGGGGATGACTGCGGCAGCTTTCCAATCCTTGGGGATCTCAGACGATATGAAAGAGAGGTTGAACAGGCTGGTAATAGGGGTTGCGACAATGGCGGGGGATAGTTTCAGAAATAGAGGGTCCAGATTGTCAAGCCCAGCTGATTTGTACGGGTCCAGGTTTTGCAGCTCTTTCAGAACATCTGCTATCTGGATTTGGGTAAAGAAGAACCTGGAGAGGCTTGGGCGAGTAGCTGCGGGGGGCGGAGCTGTTGGCCGAGGTTGGAGTAGCCAGGCGGAAGGCATGGCCAGCCGTTGAGAAATGCTTGTTGAAGTTTTCGATAATCATGGATTTATCGGTGGTGACCGTGTTACCTAGCCTCAGTGCAGTGGGCAGCTGGGAGGAGGTGCTCTTGTTCTCCATGGACTTCACAGTGTCCCAGAACTTTTTGGAGTTGGAGCTACAGGATGCAAACTTCTGCCTGAAGAAGCTGGCCTTAGCTTTCCTGACTGACTGCGTGTATTGGTTCCTGACTTCCCTGAACAGTTGCATATCGCGGGGACTATTCGATGCTATTGCAGTCCGCCACAGGATGTTTTTGTGCTGGTCGAGGGCAGTCAGGTCTGGAGTGAACCAAGGGCTATATCTGTTCTTAGTTCTGCATTTTTTGAACGGAGCATGCTTATCTAAAATGGTGAGGAAGTTACTTTTAAAGAATGACCAGGCATCCTCAACTGACGGGATGAGGTCAATGTCCTTCCAGGATACCCGGGCCAGGTCGATTAGAAAGGCCTGCTCACAGAAGTGTTTTAGGGAGCGTTTGACAGTGATGAGGGGTGGTCGTTTGACTGCGGCTCCGTAGCGGATACAGGCAATGAGGCAGTGATCGCTGAGATCCTGGTTGAAGACAGCGGAGGTGTATTTGGAGGGCCAGTTGGTCAGGATGACGTCTATGAGGGTGCCCTTGTTTACAGATTTAGGGTTGTACCTGGTGGGTTCCTTGATGATTTGTGTGAGATTGAGGGCATCTAGCTTAGATTGTAGAACTGCCGGGGTGTTAAGCATATCCCAGTTTAGGTCACCTAACAGAACAAACTCTGAAGCTAGATGGGGGGCGATCAATTCACAAATGGTGTCCAGGGCACAGCTGGGAGCTGAGGGGGGTCGGTAGCAGGCGGCAACAGTGAGAGACTTATTTCTGGAGAGAGTAATTTTCAAAATTAGTAGTTCGAACTGTTTGGGTATGGACCTGGAAAGTATGACATTACTTTGCAGGCTATCTCTGCAGTAGACTGCAACTCCTCCCCCTTTGGCAGTTCTATCTTGACGGAAGTTATAGTTGGGTATGGAAATCTCAGAATTTTTGGTGGCCTTCCTGAGCCAGGATTCAGACACGGCAAGGACATCAGGGCTAGCAGAGTGTGCTAAAGCAGTGAGTAAAACAAACTTAGGGAGGAGGCTTCTGATGTTGACATGCATGAAACCAAGGCTTTTTCGATCACAGAAGTCAACAAATGAGGGTGCCTGGGGACATGCAGGGCCTGGGTTTACCTCCACATCACCCGCGGAACAGAGGAGGAGTAGTATGAGGGTGCGGCTAAAGACTATCAAAACTGGTCACCTAGAGTGTTGGGGACAGAGAATAAAAGGAGCAGATTTCTGGGCATGGTAGAATATATTCAGGGCATAATGCGCAGACAGGGGTATGGTGGGGTGCGGGTACAGCGGAGGTAAGCCCAGGCACTGGGTGATGATGAGAGAGGTTGTATCACTGGACATGCTGGTTGTAATGGGTGAGGTCACCGCATGTGAGGGGGGTGGGACAAAGGAGGTATCAGGGGTATGAAGAGTGGAACTAGGGGCTCCATTGTAAACTAAAACAATGATAACTAACCTGAACAACAGTATACAAGGCATATTGACATTTGAGAGAGACATACAGCGAGGCATACAGTAATCACAGGTGTTGAATTGGGAGAGCTAGCTAAAACAGTAGTTAAAACAGTAGGTGAGACAACAACAGCTAATCAGCTAGCACAACAACAGCAGGTAAAATGGCATTGACTAGGCAGGGAGGGTCGGATTAACTACACACAGAGCCTGAGTGCGGCTGGGGCCGACAGATAAAACATAAACAAGCAGAATGGAGTACCGTGATTAAATGGACAGTCCAACATGCATCAGCTATGTAGCCAAGTGATCAGTGTCCAGGGGGGCAGCGGTGGATGGGGCAAGGAAGCTGGACTGGCGACTGTTATCCAGGTTTTAAAAAAACTGTCTGGCTGTGCAAAAGGTAAAAGCCGCTAGCAGTGGCTAACAATGACTAAATAGCTTGTAGCTAGTTAGCTGGTTAGCTTCTGGAGGTTCTTGAGTGTGTTCTAAAATGTAAAAATAATAGCGATTCCGTATCACATTGGGTGAGGCAGGTTACCGGAAGGTATAAACAAATTAAAAATCGAAAAGAGATAGAAAGTAAATATGGGTCCAGTGAGTGTTTGGGACGCGGCGATTCAGACGGTTAGCAGGCCTGTGCTAACAAGCTAACAGTTAGTAGGCCAGGGCTAAACAAGGTAGCAGTTAGCGGACCGGGGTGTGATCCTGACTTGGAATGGCCACGAAGTTACACATTGTTTTAGGAAACATGAATTTATTTGTGGTTTATCCTCTTTAGCTATTTGGTATTAGGTGTGATGCTGACTTGGAATGGCCACGAAGTTACACATTGTTTTAGGTCCAGTTAGTTTGGAAGTTGTGGTAAATGGGGGAGTGTGAGCGAGTGTCATGAGATGCTGCAGGTGTTGATATGGGGATGGATAGGCTACCACTGCCTTTAATTACTACGCTCTGCCTGCACCTACCTCAACTGGTACTCTGCTGCCTCTCTGTGGTGAGAGCACCAACACACTGAACATGATGGACAAGGATGCTCCATATAGCCATCCATCACTGTCCAGGCACAGTAATACAGAATGACAAGATATGGTTTGATATCTCTTCTGAAACTGGGGTGGGGTTATTGAGTTCAGGGTTGTGTAATGGTTGCTTCCATGTCAGTCCTCAAAGATGAAATTGCATAGAATCGAATGAATCACATCCAATGATTTCCCGTTTTGGACATTGTTTTGAAAATGATTCTCTATAGCTGCCATACCTTTGATGTCATAAACTGTTACAGAATTCCCCTTCCTTATTATAAACTCTGATTAAAACTATGGAGTTCATTGGCCTACAACACATGTGTGTGTATTTGCCCTTAAAATGATATTGCTAGATGGAAGAAAATAATAAGATAGGCCTAAACTGTAATAAGATGTACTTGAAAGATACTATAAATAGCAGGAGACATACCTGGGTTCTAGACTGGTATTTAGGGCAAGCATTTTAGGATTATACATATGGTTAGTGTCAACTTCTACTTACACGTTAAAGCTCAGCCATGTTGCTACATGTTTACTCATTGACTTCAAGTAGAGCATTGTTTGTGAATCTGAATAAAAGCCTAATAAAAGTGTATCGCCCCCAGCTTGGGCAGCACTGCTACACTGCTTTTTTGGGCTAAAGGTGTTTGTGACACGTGCATGTGTTCCAATGATGTCATAATTGTTTGTAGGTTCTATGTTGCCTATCAACTTGGCTGTCCTTCAGAAAGTAGATAATACTTGTATTTTCAAACGATTAATAAAAATACTCACAACAAAACAAACTAAATAGATTTAATCCATTAATATGATATTGCCAGATGGAAGAAAATAACAAGGTAGGCCTAAACTGTAATAAGATATATCTTATAGACTGCTTCAGTGCATTTGGAAAGTATTCAGACCCCTTGACTTTTTTTTTTTTTTACGTTACAGCCTTATTCTAAAATGGATTACATACAACATTTTCCTCATCAATCTACACACAATATCCTATAATGACAAAGCAAAAACAGTTTAGACATTTTTGCAATTTAAAACGGAAAAAAACAGAAATACCTTATTTACATAAGTATTCAAACCCTTTGCTATGAGACTCGAAATTGAGCACCGGTGCATCCTGTTTCCCTTGATCATCCTTGAGGTATTTCTACAACATGATTGGAGTCCACCTGTGGTAAATTCAATTGATTGGACATGATTTGGAAAGGCACATACCTAAGGTCCCACAGTTGACAGTGCAAAAATCTATTTTTTTAATTCCAGGTTATAAGGCAACAAAATAGGGAAAATGCCAAGGGGGGTGAATACTTTCGCAAGCCACTGTAAATGGTTCAGTTCACATAAACAGTCATTATTTTCAGTTTGAGAGATCATCCCGGGCTTTGCCCCGTCTGCTGTAGCTGAGATGTCCCTGGAGGACATAGAACAACAAGACTATGATGTTTCTGACACTGAGACAGTCAGGTAAGGCCACTTACACTCTGTCCAGTTAGATATTTGTGTGGAGATTAAGAGAGAGAGACTAATAAGAAAGAACTTGTTATGGGGCAGGTCAGGCGTCATTCATGGAGTCATTTGTAGGGTCAAGTCCCCAGCCGATCTATTTGAACCCCTCATTATTTGTGGCCATGTATTAACTACTAAGTGAGTCTTTGACATGAAGACAGTGGTTAGATTCTGCCATTGGGACTGCTCTGATGTTGTTTCCATTCTCTCCTGGTTATGACCATAGAGCCTTGTCCCAGTCTCTAGACCTGCCTGTCTGTGTGGTGGATGACCACCTGACCTCTGAAGCTGTCAATGAGATGGTAAGTTGACCTTGTCATTTCATATTACAACATTAATCCAATAAAATGTTATAGTGATGCTATCATTGGCAATGTTGACGTACCACAACCATCTCTGTTGTGTTTCAGTTGTTTAAATTTGTCCAACGTTGCCAATGCTCCTCCACTCTCTAACGGTTCATAAGTTCTTTCAGTATGATATTTGTTGTATATGTTAAGTTTGACTCTGTTGGTGCCATTATTTGAGACTCATAATGTTTATTTCTACCAGAAGCAAAGCAGCACTGTGGAAACCACAGAAGAAGAGAGCCTCAACAGTGCCAAAAATCTTGAGTCTTTTTCACTGATTATCAACTTCCTGCAGAACCTAACTGAGGAGTATGTTCTATTTCCTTTGGTACAGTACTACTATCAAACCTGTAAAGGATTGTATGAAAGCAGATTCATCAACTACATTTCCATTGCGAAAAAAGTTACATCACACCACAATGTTGTCAAAACAATTGCTACAAAGCATGTGTAAAATACTGTTTAATCTGATGACTCTACTGACCGACATTTCTGACAACATTAATACTATTAATATGAATAATTCATGTGAATAATTTTCAGGCAATGGAGTAGGATTCGTAATGGCATTTCTGACCCGGTAAGATCTGAAAGCTTATTTAGAATACAATGATCACTGAATGTTTAACCTTGTGTTACGAATCCCTTTTGGCCCGACAGTCTAGGGGGGATGGTAATGAGACCCGTAACATACCTCATGCAAATTATTATTGTGACAAAGTAAAAGTGTGCACGAAATAACCACGACAACAGAAATCTACCGTCAAACTCTAGGTTTATTTATAAACACACGGTAATGGGGGGGGAGCAGGAAAAGGGGCTGAGCTGGACCCAAGGAAAGAAACAATAAGCATCCAAAACACCCCTAAGCTAGGCTAGCCTACTTTAACAACAGCTAACTAACTAACCAAAAATACAGTGGGTGGTCCGCCCAGTTCTAACTAGTGTATTTAACAAAGTTTACCTACGGGTAGTGTATGCCCATGGGCGACTTGTCTTGGTTTCCCCTTTTCCCACCAGCAAACAAACAAACACCATAACCCAAAAACAATACTCACAGGTGATGACAAAGTGCTATGGAGGTGGTTAAAATAATTTATTTACAATCAATACCATTCACACTTTACAAAATCATATCTATCATTCATTCTTAATTACTTACTTTTATTTACAAAACCAAATCACCAAACACCAAACAAAAACAAACCTCAGGGGAGCATCGTCCCTCCCCGTCATACCTAACCAATACCTAACCCTTTCCCTATCTCCCCTTCCCTAATCTATCCCCTTACCAAACTCACTCTAACACTCCCAGCCCTAAACCCCCTTTCCACCTCTCCCGTGCCGCATGCTTCCCCCACTTCCTCTCCTCCCTCTTCATCCTCCCCCTCAAATCACCTTCCACCCTTCTCACTATCCCTTCCACCCCCCAATCTCTCCCTGTCTTGACAAAATTCTTCCTGGCTTCCCACAGTCCCTTTTTAAAGAGACTCATGAGAAGCCAGAGCAGAAACCTGTCCCTATCCGTTCCCTTTGCTCTCCCTACGCCTCTCTCTAGCCTAGCCCATGTCAAAACAAAATCACTCCTAACCACACCTAGCATCACCCGTGCCCTAGCCCAGACTAGTCCGGCAAAGGCACAGTCCCAAAAGACATGGCGCACAGTCTCCTCCCTGCCACAAGAGGATCTTGGACAGGTGGGGGATTGCACCAAACTATACCGGTACAAGATGGAACGTACCGGCAAGCGCTTATGAAGGCTCAACCAATTCAGGTCCTTGAGCCCGTTGTCCAGGCCCCGCGCCTGCACTCCCTCCCAGACCACTGACGAGATGCCCGCTACAGGCGCAGGACTCCCTGCCTGCCTGACCTCCTCGTACAGGTGCCTGTGGTCTAAACCTACTCGGGCAACTTCAACCTCGGGGTGCGCACGCAGCCACTTGGCCGCATGGCCAAAGTGCCACGGCAGCTGTTCCGCCCGAGGACCCGCGTTAGACCACACCATTACGCTTCTCGCCTGGTACGAGAAGAACACCCGCAGGAGGTAACCGGACGGGTGTATCACTGGCTGAGCAAGCTCCGCTAACAAGAAAGAAACAAAAATTGAGTCCAGCTTGAGGGGGAAATGTGGTACCCCCCTACCTCCCTCCCCGATGGGACAGATCATGCGTGCCCTGGCGACCCACTCGCACCTGCCACTCCACATAAACTGAAACACAAGCCTCACTAGAGGCCTCCTCAGACAAGCCGGCAATGGGTAGATGTATGCCAAATACAAAAGAGACGGCAACACATCCACCTTTAGGACCAGGACTTTGCCCATAAAAGACAAATACCTAGCCTTCCACATTGCTAGCTTCCTCTGTACCACTGCGATACGCATGTTCCAGTTTAGCGTCGCTGAGCCGGAGGTCTCAAAATGAACCCCGAGAATCCTCTGGGCCCCTACACAGAGAGATAACCCCCCAGGCACATCCGTTCTACCGCGCCATCTTCCGAAAAACTTGACGGAAGACTTTGCATGGTTCAGAACTGCTCCCGACGCTCGGGTAAAATCCCCAAAGATGGCAAGGGACCTTGTCAGGCACGAGTCCTTGCACAACAGCAAGGAAGTGTCGTCGGCGTACTGCGTCATCTTAACACGCAGCCCACCACTTCCAGGGATCAACAAGCCTTCCACCCCTGTGTCTGCCCTAATGGCAGCCCCCAGAGGCTCCATGTACAGTATGAAGAGGAGAGCCGAGAGTGGGCATCCCTGCCTGACCCCAGACGAGAGGTCAAAAACGTCACCTAAGTGACTATTTACACTAACTCGACACCCCGCTCCGACATATAAAGTACGGATCCATCCTATAAACTTCTCCCCAAATCCTAATCTACCTAACACCCTGAATAGAAAAGATCTATTCACGCGATCAAAAGCTTTCGCCTGATCTAGCGCTGCTACCATTAAAGGCAGCCCTCTATCTTCGACCCAAGCGATGGAATCCCTGATCAACTGTAGGTTCCATCTTATAGAGCGGCCCTCTACCCCGCACGTCTGATCCTCGTGGACGACGTAGGGAAGGGCTGTGCGCAACCGGTCTGCTAAAACCTTTGCAAGAATCTTGTAATCTACGCACAGCATGGTCAATGGCCGCCAGTTGCCAAGGTCAGTTGCTTCCCCCTTCTTATAAAGAAGTGACAGCACACCAACAGCCATTGATCCCCCGGGACCCCGTCTCAAGGATGGCCTTCAAGACTTCGAGAACCACTGGTCCAAGTATACCCCAAAACTTGAGGTAAAACTCAGCCGGCAGCCCATCCATCCCAGGCACCTTCCCTTTTCCCATCCTCCTAAGAGCGCTCTCAACCTCTTCTAGTGAGATCTGGGCCTCCATCACGTCTCTAATGTCCTCTGGCAACCGCCGGGACAAGTGTTCTAAAAACACATTTCCCTGCTCTACATCTATTTCCCTTTCCTTAAATAAACCTTGGAAATGATCAGTTGTCACCCTGACCATTTCCTCTGGTTTACTTACTATACTACCATTTTCTTCCCTAACTCCATGCATTACCTTCCTACTCTGCCTGGCCCTAACCGACTTAAAGAACATCGCGGAACAAGTCTCATTATGTTCTAGAAAGCCACTATGCGCACGCTCCAGGAAAGCTCGAGCCTTCTGCTCCTGCAGCTCCCTGAGCTGCGCCTTTAGGGCTGCGAATCTCTCCCAGTCAATCGACCCGCCGAGGTTGCCTGCCTCGTACTCGAGTTCAATTAACCTTTGGATACGATCCACCTCCCTCCTTTCCTCCCTTTTTTTCCTTCTACAATATCCTATTATAAAAGCCCTTATCCTCCCCTTAACTAAATCCCACCACTCTAACACCCCCTCGCACATAGACCGGAGGCCGTCAAGCCTCCGAAAGAAACAAAAAAATGCGTCAACGAAAGCCTGCTCCTCCAGTATATCCCGATCTAACTTCCAGTACCCCCTACCGAAGAGGCAGACTGGCGACCCCACCTGCAGGAACACCCCGTCGTGATCCGTGAAGAAAACAGGCAACAGCCGCCCAGACAACTGACCCAAAGACCTGGATACAAAAATGTAGTCGAGCCTCCGCGCAACCCTCCTGGAGTTGCGCCATGTAGGACCGACCATTGCCGGAGTAGTGTGCAGGCCACCATCAACCAGACCATGGCAAGCCATTAGCCCAGAGATGGCACCTGCACTGCTATCACCGCCTACCCCTAAATCTATATTAAAGTCTCCTCCTATCACCAAGTGCCTGTTTGTAACACACAGGGGCGCCAGACAGTCCACCATCTCCCTCCTGTCTGCCGCCACCTGTGGCCCATACACCCCAATTAACCTATATCTAGCTTCTCTAAACTTAACATCTATCCCCAAAACTCTACCCTGCATTATTACAAAAGTGTTCTCTATTTTAACCTCTCTATGCCCACACAAAATCCCTACTCCTGTTGAGTGCACCCCTCCTATGCCCCAAAAGATTCCCCCTTATCCCACTCCCTCTTAAATCTACACACATCCCCACCATCCCTCAGGTGAACCTCCTGTAAAAAACAGAAATCAAACCCCACACCCTCTAAATAACAAAAAACCGCCCTCCTTTTAACATTATTCCTTATCCCCTAACATTTAGACTAAAAAAAGAAACAGAACTATTCATTTAATTATTAACAACAAATAAAACCCCAAAAACCAAAGAAAAAACAGGAGACTCACCCAATGCTCCCCTGGTCCATCTCCACCGGCGGGGACGTCCTCTCCACTCCTGACGCCCCCCTCCATCCCAACCCATGACCCAGGCAGTGTGTTGGGTCCTCCCTCCCCACCCACCATCCCCCTCCCTGTTTGCCTCGGGGCTGCATGTAGGGGACCCCATCTCCTCAAAGAGGAGTTGGGATCCTTCTAGCAAACAGCCCACCGACCCCTCACTGGAGTCATCCACTAAAATGCAAGGGGCTGAGGCAAACAGGGAGGACAAATTACCCTCCCCCTCCCCCGCCACTCTCTTAGCCCCCCCCCCCTCCACACCCCCCCTCCCTCTCACTACCTGCCAAACTTCCCCTCTTCTTCCCCTTCTTCTTGGTGTAGGAGGTAGCGGGGAGACACAACGTCCCATCCCCGCTAACCCCCCACCAATTCCCTTGTCTCGTCCTCGAGGAAGCTTGGCAGGCTGTCCCCCACTCCTTCCCCCATCTCCCCCTCCCACCCCCTCCCCTCCCACCTCCACACCTCCCTCCGTCCCCGTCACTGTCACCGTTCCCTCTTCCACTCCTTCTCGCACCACTGTCCCCTTCTCCCTCTTCTCTGCTCCTTCCCGTTCTTCCGCCTTCTTTTTCTTCTCTCCTTCTTTTTCCTTCGGTCCATCTTCTCTCCTCTTTCTTTTTGCCTCTTCATTCTTCCCTTCTTCGTCCTTCTCCGTCCTTTCCCCTGTGCCATCCGTACAATCCGCATGCGTCCTCTCTTTCCTCCCCCATCCCCCGCTCCCCCCCCAGCTGCAGACGCGTATGACCTGTGACGAGCCGGGCAATCACGCCACAGGTGTGCTCTTGAGCCACACCCGTGGCAAGCCTTGGGCTCGTCACATTCCTTGGCCTCGTGCTCTTCCGACCCACAAAATCGACACCTCTTGGCGCTGCACGAGGCCAGGATATGGCCGTAGGCCATACAACGCCTGCAGAACGGGGGCTGACGTGCGTAGTAGAGTGTTCCCCTGTCAGCCCCCAGGGAGAACATCGCCGGAGGATGGAAGTAGCCATCCACACTCTTCGGGGACTCCCTGAGTAACGCCTGGAAACCTCTCTTTCCGTTCCAGAAACCCAGGGAGTCCCTGAGGTACCTCGCTGAGGAGACATTGTCCATATATCTCCCCAGAAAGGCCCTCACCTCTTCATCCTTCACATGCGGATTGTACATGGTTACGGTGACCACCCTGAAGTTGTTCTTCGCCAGGCTGGTCACCGCATAATGGCACAGGGGTCCCGTTTTCTCCGCTTCCTTTGCCATCTTCATTACTTCGTCATGTTTTTCTTCTTTGTGAAACGTCACATCGAAAGCCTTCTCATTCGGGTTCCCTTGAAGGCAGAGCACTTCCTTCACCTCTATCCTGAGGCATCCCATCAAAATGGTCCTTCCAAATGTCTCTCTACTCCACGGTTCCATCTCCTTTTCAGTCCAGGCAAATCGTAAGGTATTTGCCATACCAATCCCGGAACCGATCTTGTTTGCTTGTATTGATTCATTTTCAAAAAATAAGCTCTCTTCAGAAAAAGCTTCAACCTGAAATGAAAAACATCTTTAATAGGAAACGGTGGAGCAACTAAAAGGTGTTGACTCTCACATCTATCAAGACCAAAAATAACAACCGTGGACGCTACACAAAAACAGTAAACAAAATAACAACCGTGACGCTAATGCGAGCTGCGCTGAAACAAGCCATCAACATAGACAATCACCCACAAACAAACAGTGCAACCCAGGCTACCTAAGTATGATTCTCAATCAGAGACAACTAATGACACCTGCCTCTGATTGAGAACCATACTAGGCCGAAACATAGAAATCCCAAATCATAGAAAATCAAACATAGACTGCCCACCCAACTCACGCCCTGACCATACTAAATAAATACAAAACAAAGGAAATAAAGGTCAGAACGTGACAAGCCCGTTGGTAGTGGTAGGCTTCTGGCTGTGATCTCTGACCACTGTAACAGTGAATAGTGGCAATTTACCCGCGGTGTATAGGCTTGTTTACTAGGCTAACTAGTGCATTGGGGTGGGCTATGTGCAGCATGGGCATACAGGAAACCACTCTAGCCGCTTAACTCACCTTGGCCACGAGCTCTATAGTTTACAGCTATTGCATCACCTACAAAGCATCAACTGAATGTTGAATGTCAGGTATTTTAATTGTCTGTATTGTCTACTTGTTAAATGTTTGTAAAGTCTTATCAATTGGTGTTGGACCACAGGAAGATTAGCTAATGTTATAGCGTTAGCTAATGGGGACTCTAGTAAAGATTCACAAGACTGTTCACAGATTCACATTGATCACAGAATCTGATTGATAATCTTAATTTGAAGTTTGAGTTTTTACTGGACAACCAACACTTGACAGATGGGCTAATCCATAGAAAGAAAATGTGATCTTGGATCTTGAACTCCCTAGCTACATTTCGACTTAATGTTCAATATTACTAGTGGCACTCTGTCCTTACGAACAGTAAATCATTGGGTCTGACTCTTTTGATTTAATGCAATTTCATCATCGATAGTGAAACAACCACCACATAATCGTCAACTCCCCCCTACAAAACATGAATTTATTTGTGGTTTATCCTCTAGCTATTTGGTATTAGGTGTGATCCTGACTTGGAATGGCCATTAAGTTACACATTGTTTTAGGTCCAGTTAGTTTGGAAGTTGTGGTAAATGGGGGAGTGTGAGCGCGTGTCATGAGATGCTGCAGGTGTTGATATGGGGATGGATAGGCTACCACTGCCTTTAATTACTACGCTCTGCCTGCACCTACCTCAACTGGTACTCTGCTGCCTCGCTGTGGTGAGAGCACTAACACACTGAACATGATGGACAAGGATGCTCCATATAGCCATTCATCACTGTCCAGGATGGATGTAATACAGAATGACAAGATATGGTTTGATATCTCTTCTGAAACTGGGGTGGGGTTATTGAGTTCAGGGTTGTGTAATGGTTGCTTCCATGTCAGTCCTCAAAGATGAAATTGCATAGAATCGAATGAATCACATCCAATGATTTCCCGCTTTGGACATTGTTTTGAAAATGATTCTCCATAGCTGCCATACCTTTGATGTCATAAACTGTTACAGAATTACCCTTCCTTATTATAAACTCTGATTAAAACTATGGAGTTCATTGACCTACAACACATGTGTGTGTATTTGCCCTTAAAATGATATTGCTAGATGGAAGAAAATAATAAGATAGGCCTAAACTGTAATAAGATGTACTTTGAAAGATACTATAAATAGCAGGAGACATACCTGGGTTCTAGACTGGTATTTAGGGCAAGCATTTTAGGATTATACATATGGTTAGTGTCAACTTCTACTTACACGTTAAAGCTCAGCCATGTTGCTACATGTTTACTCATTGACTTCAAGTAGAGCATTGTTTGTGAATCTGAATAAAAGCCTAATAAAAGTGTGTCGCCCCCAGTTTGGGCAGCACTGCTACACTGCTTTTTTGGGCTAAAGGTGTTTGTGACACGTGCATGTGTTCCAGTGATGTCATAATTGTTTGTAGGTTCTATGTTGCCTATCAACTTGGCTGTCCTTCAGAAAGTAGATAATACTTGTATTTTCAAACGATTAATAAAAATACTCACAACAAAACAAACTAAATAGATTTAATCCATTAATATGATATTGCCAGATGGAAGAAAATAACAAGGTAGGCCTAAACTGTAATAAGATATATCTTATAGACTGCTTCAGTGCATTTGGAAAGTATTCAGACCCCTTGACTTTTTACACATTTCATTTTTTACGTTACAGCCTTATTCTAAAATGGATTACATACAACATTTTCCTCATCAATCTACACACAATATCCTATAATGACAAAGCAAAAACAGTTTAGACATTTTTGCAATTTAAAACGGAAAAAAACAGAAATACCTTATTTACATAAGTATTCAAACCCTTTGCTATGAGACTCGAAATTGAGCACCGGTGCATCCTGTTTCCCTTGATCATCCTTGAGGTATTTCTACAACATGATTGGAGTCCACCTGTGGTAAATTCAATTGATTGGACATGATTTGGAAAGTCACATACCTAAGGTCCCACAGTTGACAGTGCAAAAATCTATTTTAATTCCAGGTTATAAGGCAACAAAATAGGGAAAATGCCAAGGGGGGTGAATACTTTCGCAAGCCACTGTAAATGGTTCAGTTCACATAAACAGTCATTATTTTCAGTTTGAGAGATCATCCCGGGCTTTGCCCCGTCTGCTGTAGCTGAGATGTCCCTGGAGGACATAGAACAACAAGACTATGATGTTTCTGACACTGAGACAGTCAGGTAAGGCCACTTACACTCTGTCCAGTTAGATATTTGTGTGGAGATTAAGAGAGAGAGACTAATAAGAAAGAACTTGTTATGGGGCAGGTCAGGCGTCATTCATGGAGTCATTTGTAGGGTCAAGTCCCCAGCCGATCTATTTGAACCCCTCATTATTTGTGGCCATGTATTAACTACTAAGTGAGTCTTTGACATGAAGACAGTGGTTAGATTCTGCCATTGGGACTGCTCTGATGTTGTTTCCATTCTCTCCTGGTTATGACCATAGAGCCTTGTCCCAGTCTCTAGACCTGCCTGTCTGTGTGGTGGATGACCACCTGACCTCTGAAGCTGTCAATGAGATGGTAAGTTGACCTTGTCATTTCATATTACAACATTAATCCAATAAAATGTTATAGTGATGCTATCATTGGCAATGTTGACGTACCACAACCATCTCTGTTGTGTTTCAGTTGTTTAAATTTGTCCAACGTTGCCAATGCTCCTCCACTCTCTAACGGTTCATAAGTTCTTTCAGTATGATATTTGTTGTATATGTTAAGTTTGACTCTGTTGGTGCCATTATTTGAGACTCATAATGTTTATTTCTACCAGAAGCAAAGCAGCACTGTGGAAACCACAGAAGAAGAGAGCCTCAACAGTGCCAAAAATCTTGAGTCTTTTTCACTGATTATCAACTTCCTGCAGAACCTAACTGAGGAGTATGTTCTATTTTCTTTGGTACAGTACTACTATCAAACCTGTAAAGGATTGTATGAAAGCAGATTCATCAACTACATTTCCATTGCGAAAAAAGTTACATCACACCACAATGTTGTCAAAACAATTGCTACAAAGCATGTGTAAAATACTGTTTAATCTGATGACTCTACTGACCGACATTTCTGACAACATTAATACTATTAATATGAATAATTCATGTGAATAATTTTCAGGCAATGGAGTAGGATTCGTAATGGCATTTCTGACCCGGTAAGATCTGAAAGCTTATTTAGAATACAATGATCACTGAATGTTTAGCCTTGTTCATAAGCTTTTGAAAGATGCACTATGCAACATTTTAAAACACTTCTTCTGTTTCTGGAATACAGCTGACAAAACAACAGCTTGCCGGCTTGTGTCTGAGGATTGTCCAGTTTTTATCGGACAAGCTGATGCAGATCATCATCCCAGGTCTTTACGAACTACTGGGCATCCAAGATGCTGCCTCTCCATTGTCACAGAGATCTCTCACATCGTCACTCACCAGTCTGTTAGACGATAAGGTTAACACCAAGTCCCGCGTGAGATTTACTGAGGCTGGTGTACCTAAGAGGCCAGGCAGTCGAAAGTCTTACAATAGCTTTCGCATCCCGACTCCCTACCCTTCCTCCAACTGTATGGATCAGGAAGAGGAAGAAGAGCAGGAATCACAACAACTTAAGTTCAAGGAGATTTACCTGACTAAGGAGATGGGCAGTCTGGGCAGTGGAAGCTACTGCCCAAAACCATTGCCCAAGCCAGCCATGAGGTATGTCTGTAACCATTCTTCAATACTGCCTTTTATTTATGATTGTCTTTAAACAGTATTTGATGTTTATAGCAATTTCACATTTTTTTTAGAGGATAGATATGGCCATATAAAGTTGAATTCGGAGTTTACATACACCTTAGCCAAGTACATTTAAACTCAGTTTTTCACAATTCCTGACATTTAATCCAAGTAAAATTTCCCTGTTTTAGGTCAGTTAGGATCACCACTTTATTTTAAGAATGTGAAATCAGAATAATAGAAGAAGAAAGAATAATTTATTTCAGCTTTTATTTCTTTCTTCACATTCCCAGTGGGTCAGAAGTTTACATACACTCAAATAGTATTTGGTAGCATTGCCTTTAAATTGTTTAACTTGGGTCAAATGTTTTGGGTAGCCTTCCACAAGCTTCCCACAATAAGTTGGGAGAATTTTGGCCCATTCCACCTGACAGAGCTGGTATGACTGAGTCAGGTTGGTAGGCCTCCTTGCTCGCACAAGCTTTTTCAGTTCTGCCCACAAATGTTCTATAGGATTGAGGTCAGGGCTTTGTGATGGCCACTCCAATACCTTGACTTTGTTGTTCTTAAGTCATTTTGCCACAACTTTGGAAGTATGCTTGGGGTCATGTCCATTTGGAAGACCCATTTGCGACCAAGCTTTAACTTCCTGACTGAAGTCTTGAGATGTTGCTTCAATATATCCACATAATTTTCCAGCCTCATGATGCTATCTATTTTGTGAAGTGCACTAGACCCCCCTGCAGCAAAGCACCCCCACAACATGATTCTGCTACCCCCGTGCTTCACGGTTGGGATGGTGTTCTTTGGCTTGCAAGCCTCACCCTTTTCCCTCCAAACATAATGATGGTCATTATGCCCAAACAGTTCTATTTTTGTTTCATCAGACCAGAGGACATTTCTCCAAAAAGTACGATCTTTGTCCCCATGTGCAGTTGCAAACCGTAGTCTGGGTTTTTTACGGCGGCTTCCGGAGCAGTGGCTTCTTCCCTGCTGAGCGGCCTATCAGGTTATGTCGATATAGGACTCGTTTTACTGTGGATATAGATACTTTTGTACCTGTTTCCTCCAGCATCTTCACACGGTCCATTGCTGTTGTTCTGGGATTGATTTGCACTTTTCGCACCCAAGTACGTTCATCTCTAGGAGACAGAACGCGTCTCCTTCCTGAGTGGTATGACGGCTGCGTGGTCCCATGGTGTTTATACTTGCGTACTATTGTTTGTACAGATGAACGTGGTACCTTCAGCCATTTGGAAATTGCTCCCAAGGATGAACCAATTCTTTTTCTGAGGTCTTGGCTGATTTCTTTTGATTTTCTCATGATGTCAAGCGAAGAGGCACTGAGTTTGAAGGTTGGCCTTGAAATACATCCACAGACTCAAATGATGTCAATTAGCCTAACAGAAGCTTCTAAAGCCATGATATCCTTTTCTGGAATTTTCCAAGCTGTTTAAAGGCACAGTCAACTTAGTGCATGTAAACTTCTGACCCACTGGAATTGAGATACAGTGAATTATAAGTTAACTAATCTGTCTGTAAACAATTGTTGGAAAAATTACTTGTGTCATGCACAAAGTAGATGTCCTAACCGACTTGCCAAAACTAGAGTTTGTTAACAAGGAATTTGTGGAGTGGTTGAAAAACGACTTTTAATGACTCCAACCTAAGTGTATGTAAACTTCCGACTTCAACTGTACAAGCCAGTTTCAATACAAATTACTTATACAAAAAAAGTACTCTAATTTATCATATTATTTGACTTTAAAACAGAATAATTTAGTCTTTTTTTTTCTTCTCCAAACCGGCAGAAGCTTTTCTCTTTTATCTTTCTGTAATGAAAAGAACTATAGAAGTTGAATAAATTATTATTTTTTATTATTAGATGTGGTTGACACACCTCCACCACACTAAGGTGTTTTCCCAGAGCAAAAGCAACGATTCCCCCACTATTTTCAATGGTGCAGATGTGTTTGACACACCTCCACCAGAGCAACGTTCCTCACAGCATTACATATTATTTGTTTGACTGTGATGATTTCTGTTTGTTTTTTTCAAGAACCTCTCTGTCTGATGTGCAGAAGAAGACAACCAACTCTGACTCGCTACAAGTCCTCTTAGGTGTCTCAGAGGACACCCTCGTCACCTGTGTGCAGGACAGCCTGCAAGGTTCTCTCTCCAAACTTGCATGCATGTCCAATTCTCCATCTGGAAGTGCAGGCTCTCCGAAGATGACCCCTGCTGTAATGGCAGAAGTGATTAAAGATGTCAAGTCGGCCGTATCAGTGGTCGTTAAGAGTGCCTCCGCTAGCCAAACCTCTCAAGTGACACCGGTAAGGGGAGACTCACAGACCAAGGTGACTGAGAGCATGGTGAGAGAGCTGGCTGCTAAACTTGAAAAAGTTGACCAAGAGAGCAAGAGTCTAACAGGGCAAGTCATGACCATGATCTCTGACACAATGGTGGCTTTTGTTGACGAGAACGAACAGAATTTGCTGAAAGATCTGAAGGACAAGATCACGTTTTTGGCATCGCATGTTGGCTTCATTGACGATCTTGATGCCCTGTTAGATTGTATTAGAAAACTCTCAAGTGAGGAATTCAAGAGAGACACCACTCAAGCAGTGAGTGAGTTCCTAGTTAAAAGGTCCAACAGTAGCTTAACTAGTGCACAGCCTGCTTATTCTGTAGCATCCAGGTCTTGTTCCGTTCAAAACCAGAGAACCTTGTCAAAGGATATTTGTGCGGATTCTCCTGCCTTTGGCATCATTGACACATTTGTGGAAGACCTGCAGAGCTTGGCGCAACCTGCAGAAGTAGAGGAGAGAGATCCTGACCTCCAGGAAAATGCACAAAAGCGAAAGAGCAGGATCTGGTCTGCTACCACTAGTTTATATAAAAATATTAAGAAGACATTAAAGGGCTTCACCATTCACCGGCGGAGGTCAGACGTGCAGAGAAGAATGTCTAGCCATACACCCACAGAGGACTCTGGACATCTTGTGACTAAGGAGTACCTTGGTTTGGCAAGCCAGAACTTGACGCAAGCTAGTAAGAGTGTGCCTCACTTGCCCAGTTTGAACCAGGAAGTGACTCTACACACGGGTGTCAGCGAGAGTTCAAAACTTCTCTGACTGAAACAGACGAGGGTCTAATGAACAATAGTACCAAACAGGTCATTTCAACAATCTTGACCTCATGCGAGGATCAGACATCAAATGCACCTTGCTTCTCCACAGTAGGAAAGAAAATATCTGATATGTCCCTTGAGGTCAACATATTGGTAGGTGGTGTTCTGTCTCAGCTGAAGGACATCTCCTTGTCAAGGTCCCCAACACCATGTGAAGACATGTTTGAACGTCTCCAAGGTTCTACTGAGCGAACCTCTCCAGTAAGTCTAGATTGCAGCACGGCTGCCTCCAAAGGCATTGCATCTTCCCACAGTCTTTCAACAAAGAGCCTCCAAAAACTTTCTAGTCATGAGTTCCAAACCAAAGCTGAGAAAGGAGTGAGTGAGGTCCTCTCTAGGTCATTTAACATTGTGGAGGAAGGTACAACAGATAAGTACCTCCAGTCTGTATCTACATCCACCACATCTACTGATATTATACAAACCATAGTGAAAGATCTGCAGGAGCTCACCCAGACCACCCAATCATCTGACATGGTATCTGGAACCTCCCTGCTCACCACTGGACAGGTTTCTGAGAAAAGAATCTGGTCTGTTGCTCGTAACATCTACTACAGTCTGCAAAGTAAGATTACAGAGTTTCTCAGAAAAGATCTTCAAATGTCAGACACAACACTTGGTTCAATCCAAATATTTACATGTCAAAGCAGTCCTGCTTCACAAAGAGCAAGTCTCGGCCATCTTGAGGTCAACCAGAGCAGTGTTACACCTGGTGGAAACGATGCCTGTGTGGACATTCCGCACAAATTACTACCTAAAACCACTAAGCTCTCAGGATCCATGCTGGAGGATATTGGCACGATCCGTTGTAGGAGTGCTGACAGCCAAAATACAAGAAATACCTCTTCTTCACGCTCCTCCATCTCTCTAACACCTACTTCAAAATCAAAGCAGTCAGAATGGGACTTCACCTTGCCCGGTACTCCCATCCCCACTGAATTATCTGCTCAGAGTGACTTTCCCATTGTAAGAAACATGATCATTCAGGACTTGTTTCACACAGAGAACTTACTTCCCCCATCCTTTGTGGACAAAGTCAGGCAAGCTGCTGGGGTGGTAGTGGACGAAATGGTGGAAAGTGTTGAGAACACACAGGAAGATGGACAGGGTGCTTCTCATCCTGACGACCTCCGATCTGCTGTTAGGAAATTGAGAAAAATAATTTCCACTGGGACCATCCACATTTTCAGTCATGAATTTGTGGATAAAGTGATAGCCCTTCAGGACAGCCACAGCACTCCACAGGTCTTAACATTGGCAGCAGCCAGAAGTGCTTCAGACTCCATTCTTTCAAGGCTGAAATGGGGAAAGGAACAATGTGCCATATCCAGGAAGCTCTCCTCTCAGCTTCTCCAGATATTTGCTGAAGAGACAGTGAAGGGCTTCCTAAAACAGTGGTTAGATGAGTATGAAAATATAAACATTGATGTTTCAGTCCAGAATGAACCAAGCACCTCTACTTGCATGGTCTTTCCTATCCAGCTCAATCAGAGCAAGCCAGAGGATAGTGACACAATGAATCAGCTCACGAAGGTCATGGTCAACAAAATGATGGATGCCTTATCAGTTGGCTCAAGTCATCAAATGATCACCAAAGCCAATGCCAAATGTTCTTTTGAGTCCGGTACCAGCATGGCCACCAGTGACATTGTAGAAGGGATGTTGGATTTGGTAAGGGATAACACCAGCAGTACTGGAGAGCAGATCCCCATCTTCAAGTCCAAGAAAAGCAAGAAAACCATGTTCAGCAAGATATGCTTTAACATAAAGGTATAGTACAAGTACAGATTTTTGAATGTATGAGATATTATTTGTTTATATAATTCAGTATTTTAGCATTGTATTGCCTTTTTCCAGTTGATATACTGTACTTTAAGATATATAACAGTTTGTTTTAATATGCCTTTTCCCACCAAACAGGGTTCCAAGAAAGTTAGAAAGGACCACTGTCCTCAAAAGTCTATGGAGTACCAGCCTCAGAACACTTCCCCTACTGTGTACTTTACAGGTAAGCCCTGCTGCTGCTCATTCAAGACTAAGATATTATTACTTTAGCGTTCAACTAATTCATTTGGAAAGACATTGCACTCTGCTCTGAATGACATGACATCCTGGATGGTCTTTCTTTGCAGAGTCGAGGACAAATTCTCATGGCTCCTTTGCTCCAGAGGGAAATGACATCGCATATTCCTTCCCACCTGAAGAGAAGAGTCGCAAACCCTCCCTTTTCACCAGAATGTATAGAGCCATCACTAGAAGCTTCTCCAACCCAAGATAATTTTCCTCATTAAATGAGATTGCATTCATTTGTTGTCATATGTTGACTGTTTTGCTAGCACAGACTGTAATATGTTCTGCGATTCATCCACATGCATTGAGGAGTATACCACCTCAGTCACAGGCTACATCAATAAGTGGATTGACAACGTCGTGCCCACAGTGACCGTATGTACATATCCCCGACAGAAGCCATGGATTACAGGCAACATCCACACCGCGCTAAAGGCTAGAGCTGCTTCTTTCAAGGAGCGGGACACTAATCCAGACACTTATATGAAATCCTGCTATGCCCTCAGACTAACCATCAAATAGGCAAAGTGGTTGGTTAGGTCAGGGTGTGACTAGTGTGCTGTCATCCTGTTAGAAGGTAACAGATTATTTTTTTACAATGGTTAAATTGGATTTTCATTGTGTTCAATGGTGTTATTTGCCCCCTAGTGGCGCTTTCTGGTACTTAGAAAGACGACGCAAACAGGAAGTTCAGAAGCAGCTACAAACAACGCTACGGTGCAGGTCTTTCAATGTAGTTATTTCTTGTCACACTTCAGCCTTGGAAAAATATTTGTTTGTAAGTTCGATTCAAGCATTTAGCTAATGATGATAATCTTGTTATTGATAGAGTTGCTTACATATCAATGTTGATTGCATTTACTCACAAATTGCAATGCCTTTAATGTATGTCGATAGCTGTATTACTTTGCTCATGCGTCATGCAAACGAATTGTAAAATATACAATACTGTAGTTTTGTTACTGTTTCTAGTGTAATATGCTTTGTTATTCTACATAGATGGTTATACATTATTAGAGTAATGAAAGGAGCCAATTACCATATGGTTAACAATTAGCTATATGGTTTGGCATCATGCCAGATGCATGGTACCTTAGCGCGTGCTTTGTATTTATGCAACTTCAATTGTTTAATGTACAGCTACAGTATGTCGGTGTGAATTGAACACTAAAGTATATTCTTTTCTGTATTTTGCAGTTTCACAACATAAACGTTTTCAATATATTAATTCAAGAAAAGTCACGTTGTTAGCTTGGGAGTTTTATTGAAGACTTAGTTGTTAGCTATCTGTCTAGTTTTGCATGGTGTTGATAGTGGGATATGTAGATAGGGCCAATCCGAGTCGGTCAAGGATCGATTCGGACAAGGTGGTCAATTATATGACAAGCGACAGTTTATTCAGAGTAAAGATATCTGGTACAACGTATACGGGCTCATTCATTTGGAAAACCATCAGAAAGAGCCCCGATAACAGATTGTAAGCATGTTAAGTACAGTACAAAAAGTGGGTTGAGTCTGAAAGTCTCTGGCTTTTGATTGGCCACAGTTGAGGTGTTGTCTTCTTGGATTGGTCCTGTTGAGCCGTCCGTCGTTCCTCCGGGTCTCGTCCTCAGTCACACAATGTTCGGCTAGAAAGGAGATTAGGTGTGTGCGCTGTCCTCAGTCACACAATGTTCGGCTAGAAAGGAGATTAGGTGTGTGCGCTGGTTCCTGTCTAAAAGGGAGGATTTAGGTGTGTGTGTGTGCTGGTTTGTTCCTGTTACCCAAGGTCGGGAGTGTCAGTGCAGCTGGGGTTTGTCACGAGATACTGTTATCAGTGCTCAGTTGTAAGCCAGAGAGTAACAACAGCTTCATTATTAATAAGGCTAATATATTGCCAGGCATGCATCAAGCTAGAATTTCATATTATCCTAACAATGGGAACGCAACTCAAGGGCAGAATAGTGAAAAAACATCATCACAGCGGGCTCAAGCACAAGAATAACTACACACGGTGGTTATGTTTCTACGTTCATCAGCCAACAAAGCCTCTTATCCTAGGGAAGACCAGCAGTCTACGATGCAACAACCAGAGCCAGGTGTTCAACAGAGAGAGATGGAAGAGCCTCTTCAGCACATTAGGACCAAGTCTCAATCTACACAAGGTCATCAAAACAGTCAAGCAGATCCTCAACGGCGAGTTCTGCAGCCGTCAAAGCACGCGCCAAGGCAGACGCAGCGCGTGCACAAGTCCCCTATGCTGAGAAGGAAGCTTCTGTGATGAAGCAAAAGCTGACCTCGAGGCAACTTTATATATTCTCCAAGTTGAGAGAGCAGCTGCTGCTGCGTTGGCTGAAGCTGCAGCCTTTGAAGAAGCTGTAGGATCAGAACGCAGAGAGCTTCGCAAAGAACTAGACACAGGGACACAGCCCTTAAGTCCAGTCCAACGTACATGTGAGTATGTGCAACAACATGCTAGGCCCTACTTTGCTGAACTTCCATTTGAAGTGGAGAAACAAGAGGTTAGTGTTGACCCAGCTACATGCCATAATCAAGAAAATAGCAAACAACAGAACATGAGCAGAGACTCTCCGTTCAAAAGAAATTAACAGCAGCATGGTGGAAATGGAAAGCAAGCCCACTTCCAGTCACACACACACAACTTCCCTGAGTCACAAGTGGCACCAGACCTCATCAAGTACCTCCTACGACGTGAGATGGTGAGTTCCGGACTCCTGAAGTTTGATGATCGCCCTGAAAATTATTGGGCATGGAAAGCATCCTTTCTCTGTGCGACCAGAGACTTGAATTTATCAGCCAGGGAAGAGTTAGATCTAATTACCAAGTGGCTAGGGGCAGAGTCATCTGAGCAAGCAAACAGAATTAGATCTGTCCATATTTTCAACGCAACAGCAGGACTTAACATGGTCTGGCAACGACTAGAAGAGTGCTATGGTACACCCGAAGTGATCGAGAATGCCCTGTTGAAAAAAATTGATGATTTTCCGAAACTGGCTAACAAAGACAATCACAAACTAAGAGAATTAGGTGACATTCTTCTCGAACTGGAGTGTGCTAAAGTAGAAGGGTACCTTCCAGGCCTCGCTTATCTGGACACATCTCGGGGGGTAAACTCTATTGTAGAGAAACTTCCATTCAGTTTACAAGAAAAATGGATAGCACAGGGATCCAAATATAAGGAGGACTATCGGGTAGCATTCCCACCATTCTCGTTTTTCTCGAGATTCATCAGGAACCAGGCGAAAATTAGAAATGACCCCAGCTTCACCCTCTACACCTCAACTAACCAGGTGTCCATGAAAAGTGAGAAACCTGCCAGGTACAGCAGCAAGACACCTGTGACTGTATACAAGACAGATGTGTCATCTGAGGCCTCAGACCACCAAACCAAACCCAGTAAGACAAAGGTTGAAAACCCTGACCGTCAATGCCCAATACATAACAAGCCTCATCCTCTTAAAAAGTGTCGTGGGTTTAGATACAAAACTCTAGATGAGCGCAAATCATATCTCAAAGACAATGTCATTTGTTTCCGATGTTGTGGGTCACCTCAGCACAGAGCTAAAGACTGTAAGGTTTCAATCAAGTGCTCTGAGTGCGACAGCGACAGGCATCTTGCTGCTCTGCATCCAGGCCCAGCCCCTACAAATACAGACACCGCTACAGCAGAGACAGAGCATGGCGGGGAGCAAGGTGACGATGCTCTTCTATCTGTCACCTCAAAGTGTACAGAGATCTGTGGTGAGGCAGTCAATCCAAGATCATGTTCAAAAATATGCCTAGTCAAAGCCTATCCGGCTGGGAAAAGAGAGAAAGCTGTCAAAATGTATGTAGTGCTTGATGAACAGAGTAACAAATCTCTGGCCAAGACAGAGTTTTTCAGTCTCTTCAACATCAATGACAACTCTGCTCCATACATCATGAAGACGTGTTCTGGGGTAACAGAGACTTCAGGCAGGAGAGCCGTCAACTTTATGGTGGAGTCTATAGATGGACACATGAAGCTCACTCTCCCTACTCTGATAGAGTGTGATATGATGCCAGACGATAGGATGGAGATTCCCTCCCCCGACATTGCGTATCATCATCCCCATCTTCAACCAGTTATGGACAGAATTCCAGCTGTGGACCCAGACTCTCCCATCCTCCTGCTCTTAGGACGAGACATCTTAAGGGTACACAAGGTACAAGAGCAAATCAATGGGCCCCACGACACTCCTTATGCACAGCGACTCGACCTCGGGTGGGTCATTATGGGTGAGGTCTGTCTGGGAACGGCTCACCGACCAGCCAATGTTAACGTGTTCAGGACAAACATACTTCAAAATGGTCGCACATCCTATCTGAGCCCTTGCCCTGACATCATCCAGGTAAACGAGAACTACAACAGCGTAGCTCAGAAACACATCTCTCCCTCTACAGTGCACTCGAGAGATCCAATCACAACTGTGAACACAGACAGCCTGGGATGTTCCGTGTTCGACAAAACACAAGACGATGATAAACCAGCACCATCAGTGGAGGACAAAGCCTTCTTGGACATTATGGACAAACAGGTTTTCCAGGATGATGGAAACAACTGGGTGGCTCCACTACCCTTTCGCCCCACTAGACGTCGCCTTCCTAATAACAGGGAGCAGGCCATGAACCATCTCACATCACTTCGCAGGACTTTAGACAAAAAGCCTGACATGAAGCGTCATTTTATTGACTTCATGCAAAAGATGCTGGATAACGCCCAAGCCGAACCTTCACAGCCACTAGAGGGAGACGAAGAACGTTGGTATCTGCCCATATTTGGTGTTTACCATCCACAAAAGCCTGAACAAATACGAGTAGTATTTGACTCCAGTGCTAAGTGTCAAGGCGTGTCACTTAACGATGTTCTGCTCAGTGGTCCAGACTTAAACAACACACTCTTGGGTGTCCTAATGCGTTTCCGCAAGGATTGCATTGCACTAACAGCAGATGTGCAACAAATGTTTTACTGTTTTGGTGTACGTGAGGATCACAGAGATGACTTAAGGTTTCTCTGGTATGAAGACAACAACCCAGATAGAAACATAACTGAGTACAGGATGAAAGTCCATGTATTTGGGAACAGCCCTTCACCAGCCGTAGCCATCTACTGCATGAGACGAGCAGCGCTACAGGGTGAGAAGGAACACGGGTCAGAACCCAAGCAATATGTAGTGAGGAACTTCTACGTCGATGATGGTCTGACATCAGTAGCTACTACAGAAGAAGCTGTCAACATTCTAAGAAAAACACAAGCAATGTTGGCGGAGTCCAACATGAAACTACACAAGATTGCATCCAATAGCAAAACAGTTATGGAAGCCTTCCCTATGGAGGACCGTGCGAAAGACTTAAAAGATCTGGACCTAGGAGTGGATCCTCTCCCCTTTCAACGGAGTCTGGGACTTTCCTGGAACCTGGAAAAAAGACAGCTTCTCATTCCAGGTGTCCCACAATGAGAAGCCTTTTACGCGGAGAGGCATCCTGTCCACAGTGAATAGTCTTTATGACCCCCTTGGGTTCGTGGCTCCAATAACAATGCAAGGTAAAGCCTTAATCAGAGAACTCTCTTCTGATCAGAGTGAGTGGGATGCCCCTCTTCCCACAGAAAAAGAAGAGGAATGGAAAATGTGGAAGGAATCTTTGATGGAGTTGGAACATATGAATATTCAGCGGACCTACATCCCAGTCTCCTTGTCTACCACTCAAAGAAGAGAGCTACACATCTTCTCGGATGCCTCTACAGTAGCCATAGGAGCGGTAGCCTACCTGAGAGTTATTGACTCGGAAGGTCAATGCCATGTTGGATTTGTCATGGGGAAATCAAAATTGGCCCCTCGTCCGGCCCACACTATCCCACGCCTAGAACTGTGTGCGGCTTTGTTAGCTGTTGAGATGTATGAACTGATCAAAGACGAAATTGACATTGATATACATGCAGCCAAGTTCTACACAGACAGTAAGATAGTTCTCGGTTACATCCACAATGTCACCAAAAGATTCTATGTTTATGTTGCCAATAGGATAACTCGCATCAGGAAGTCTACCCATCCAGATCAGTGGTGCTATATAAACACTGACAGCAATCCAGGAGACCATGCAACCAGGCTCATACTTCCTGCGCTCTTAAAACACACTAGTTGGTTCTCAGGTCCACCGTTCCTGACCCAAACAAACTCGAGTAAGCCTGAGAACATCAATTTTGACCTTGTAGAGCCTCACACAGATGCAGAGATTCGACCAGACGTCACTGTCTTTGCCTCTAAAGTTTCTGGAGCTCAACTCGGCTCTCATCGCTTTGAGAGGTTCTCAAGCTGGAAAACTCTCAATCGAGCCACAGCACGACTCATTCATGTTGCAAGATCCTTCCATGAAGGTGCAGACAACACCAGCTGCAGAGGCTGGCATGACTGTAATAAACCATGCGGTACAAGTGAGTTGCCAAAACAGCAATCATTCACTGTGTGCAACATGAAGCCTTCAGAGAGGAATTCAAATGCATTGAAAAAGGAAAAGAGTTCCCAAAGCAAAGTACACTCAAAAAGCTGAACCCAGTGATTGATGAGGATGGGTTGCTGAGGGTGGGAGGCCGCTTATCCTCCGCCGACATGTTACAAGACGAAAAACATCCTCTCATCATCCCACGGACACATCATGTTGCCACTCTGCTGGTAAGACATTATCACGAGCAAGTGGCTCACCAAGGCCGTCATTTTTCAGATGGAGCTATTCGAGCAGCAGGCTTCTGGATTATTGGGAGCAAACGTCTGGTCTCTGGTATCATTCACAAGTGTGTCACCTGCCGCAAGGTTAGAGGGAGGTTAGTTGACCAAAAAATGGCTGACTTGCCTGCAGACAGACTCACATCTGTACCACCATTCACCAGCGTTGGACTTGATGTGTTTGGACCATGGAATGTCATAACTCGTCGCACTAGAGGTGGTAGTGCAGACTCCAAGCGCTGGGCGGTGCTCTTTACATGTATGTCTACTAGAGCAGTCCATATCGAGCTTATCGAATCCATGTCCACATCCAGCTTCATCAACGCGCTGAGGCTTTTTTCGCTATCCGTGGTCCAGCAAAAGTGCTACGGTCTGATCGAGGTACAAACTTTATAGGTGCCTGCAGGGAACTGGGTATCGACACAAATGACTCAGAACTGACTAAATACCTCTCAGATAAGGGATGTACTTGGATATTTAATCCTCCACACTCGTCTCATATGGGTGGTTCTTGGGAGAGACTCATTGGGGTTGCCAGACGTATTCTTGATGCTATGCTGTTTCAGACGGGCTCCACTCGTCTCACACATGAGGTCTTGAGCACTCTTATGTCTGAAGTTATGGCAATAATCAATGCGAGACCCTTAGTGTCAGTATCAACCGACCCTGACATGCCTACCATTCTCACACCCTCAATGTTACTTACACAAAAGACCAGCGCTACCTCAGCCCTTTCCGGGTACTTCAGCATGAACGACCTTCATGGAAAACAGTGGAAGCAAGTCCAGTGTCTCGCTGACACCTTTTGGAAAAGGTGGAGACAGGAGTACCTGACAACGCTGCAGAGACGCAGAAAATGGACAGCAGAAAAGCCAAATGTAAAAGTGGGAGATGTTGTCTTATTGAAAGACAGTCAGGCACACAGAAATGACTGGCCAGTCGGGCTTGTGGTAAAAACCTTTCCCAGTACTGACAAAAAGGTTAGGAAAGTAGAACTAAAAATTGTCAAGCAAGGAGCTGCTAAGGTGTTTCTGAGAACAATCTCAGAGATTGTTGTTCTTCTTTCTGAAGCATCCTAGAGACAAAAGATAAAAATAGAAAGGACATTATTTGTTTCTTGATATGTTTTATTTCATAGTGGCACAATTTCATTATACCAGGCGGGGAGTGTGCTGCCATCCTGTTAGAAGGTAACAGATTATTTTATTACAATGGTTAAATTGGATTTGCATTGTGTTCAATGGTGTTATTTGCCCCCTAGTGGCGCTTTCTGGTACTTAGAAAGACGACGCAAACAGGAAGTACAGAATTTGTTTTGCACGCATAGAAGCAGCTACAAACAACGCTACGGTGCAGGTCTTTCAATGTAGTTATTTCTTGTCACGCTTCAGCCTTGGAAAAATATTTGTAAGTTCGATTCAAGCATTTAGCTAATGATGATAATCTTGTTATTGATAGAGTTGCTTACATATCAATGTTGGTTGCATTTACTCACAAATTGCAATGCCTTTATTAACGTATGTCGTTAGCTGTATTACTTTGCTCATGCGTCATGCAAACCAATTGTAAAATATACAATACTGTAGTTTTGTTACTGTTTCTAGTGTAATATGCTTTGTTATTCTACATAGATGGTTATACATTATTAGAGTAATGAAAGGAGCCAATTACCATATGGTTAACAATTAGCTATATGGTTTGGCATCATGCCAGATGCATGGTACCTTAGCTCGTGCTTTGTATTTATGCAACTTCAAATGTTTAATGTACAGCTACAGTATGTCGGTGTGAATTGAACACTAAAGTATATTCTTTTCTGTATTTTGCAGTTTCACAACATAAACGTTTTCAATATATTCATTCAAGAAAAGTCACGCCTTGGGAGTTTTATTGAAGACTTAGTTGTTAGCTATCTGTCTAGTTTTGCATGGGAACGCAACTCAAGGGCAGAATAACTAGGGTGGGCAATCTAGGTGACCTATTTCTTTGTTTGGACTGGTATGGTTCCCAATCAGAGGCAGCTATCTATCGTTGTCTCTGATTGGGGATCATACTTATGAACATTATGTTTGTTTATATATATATATTTTTTTGGTGTTCATCTAATAAAGTAAGATGTACACTTAACACGCTGCACCTTGGTCTCCTCATTCCGACGACGAGCGTAACACAAAGCTTAAATACAGGACTAAGATTGAATCCTACTACACCGGTTCTGATGCTCGTTGGATGTGGCAAGGCTTGTAAACTATTACGGACAACAAAGGGGAACCCAGCCGCAAGCTGCCCAGTGACACAAATCTGCCAGACGGGCTAGGTGCCTTTTATGCTCGCTTCAAGGCAAGCAACACTGAGGCATGCATGAGAGCATCAGCTGTTCAGTACGACTGTGATAACACTCTCCATAGCCAATGAGAGCAAAACCTTTAAAAAGGTCAACATTCACAAGGGGTCAGATGGATTACCAGGACGTGTGCTCCGAGCATGCGCGGACCAACTGGCAAGTGTCTTCACTGACATTTTCAACCTCTGTAATACCTACATGTTTCAAACAGGCCACCATAGTCCCTGTGCCCAAGAAAGTGAAGGTAACCTGCCTAAATGACTATTACCCCATAGCCTTTGAAAGGCTGGTCAAGGCTCACATCAACACCATCATCCCAGAAACCCTATATATCCACTTCAATTTGCATACCGCCCCAACAGCTTCACAGATGATGCAATATCAATCGTGATCTATACTGCCCTTTTCCACCTGGTCAAAAGGAACACCTATGTGAGAATGCTGTTCATTGACTACAGCTCAGCATTCGACACCACAGTGCCCACAAAGCTCATCACTAAGCTAAGGACCCTGGAACTGAACACCTCCCTCTGCAACTGGATCCTGGACTTCCTGAAGGGCCTCCCCCAGGTGGTAAAGGTAGGCAACACCACATCTGCCACACTGATCCTCAACATGGGGGCCCCTCAGGGGTGCGTGCATAGTCCCCTCCTGCATGGCCAGCATGACACCAACACCATCATTCAGTTTGCTGACGACACAACAGTGGTGGGCCTGATCACCGACAATGATGAGACAGCCTATAGGGAGGAGGTCAGAGACCTGGCAGTGTGGTGCCAGAACAACAACCTCTCCCTCAACATGAGCAAAACAATAATAATAATAATAATAATAAACTATCATTACGAACGTGAACGTTGACTACCAAATGTTTAAGTTTAACACCTTCAATACTTGTTACCTACATTAAGCCAAGATGGATCTTGAACTTCGATACCATTACATGAAGGGTCAATGGTGAAAACCCTGCAAGCCAGTGATATAGAGACATTAGAAAAGGTTTGTTTTCAGTGGTGCAAAGTACTTAAGTAAAAATGATTTAAATCGTTTTGGGGGTATCTGTAATTTAACTATTTATATTTTTGACAACTTCAGTACATTCATAAAGGACAAAAATGTACTTTTGACTCCATCCACTTTCCCTGATACCCAAAAGTACATTTTGAATGCTTTTTATGACAGGAAAATGGTCCAATTCACACACTTATCAAGAGAACATCCCCTACCTCTGATCTGGCAGACTCAATAAACACAAATGCTTAGTTTATAAATTATGTCTAAGTGTTGGAGTGTGCCCCTGGCTATTCTTACATTCAAAAAAAGCAATACAATTGTGTTGTCTGCTTTGCTTAATTTTTAAAATTATTTTTACTTTTGATACTTGAGAATATTTCAAACCAAATACTTCCCAAGTAGTATTTTACTGGGCAACTTTCACATTTACTTGAGTCATACTGTTTGCAACTGACTGATTGAGGACTTTTTCCACCACTGTTTGTTTTGGACATTTATGTTTTATCAAATGTATTTGACAGGGACAATCTACTGTATTTCTGTAAATGTGCCAGATTTAGCCAGCTGGCTTTGTGATGTAACAAAGGTAGCTGATGATGTTCATTACAGCCTTATTCTAAAATGGATTACATACAACATTTTCCTCATCAATCTACACACAATATCCTATAATGACAAAGCAAAAACAGTTTAGACATTTTTGCAATTTAAAACGGAAAAAAACAGAAATACCTTATTTACATAAGTATTCAAACCCTTTGCTATGAGACTCGAAATTGAGCACCGGTGCATCCTGTTTCCCTTGATCATCCTTGAGGTATTTCTACAACATGATTGGAGTCCACCTGTGGTAAATTCAATTGATTGGACATGATTTGGAAAGGCACATACCTAAGGTCCCACAGTTGACAGTGCAAAAATCTATTTTAATTCCAGGTTATAAGGCAACAAAATAGGGAAAATGCCAAGGGGGGTGAATACTTTCGCAAGCCACTGTAAATGGTTCAGTTCACATAAACAGTCATTATTTTCAGTTTGAGAGATCATCCCGGGCTTTGCCCCGTCTGCTGTAGCTGAGATGTCCCTGGAGGACATAGAAACAAGACTATGATGTTTCTGACACTGAGAGAGTCAGGTAAGGCCACTTACACTCTGTCCAGTTAGATATTTGTGTGGAGATTAAGAGAGAGAGACTAATAAGAAAGAACTTGTTATGGGGCAGGTCAGGCGTCATTCATGGAGTCATTTGTAGGGTCAAGTCCCCAGCCGATCTATTTGAACCCCTCATTATTTGTGGCCATGTATTAACTACTAAGTGAGTCTTTGACATGAAGACAGTGGTTAGATTCTGCCATTGGGACTGCTCTGATGTTGTTTCCATTCTCTCCTGGTTATGACCATAGAGCCTTGTCCCAGTCTCTAGACCTGCCTGTCTGTGTGGTGGATGACCACCTGACCTCTGAAGCTGTCAATGAGATGGTAAGTTGACCTTGTCATTTCATATTACAACATTAATCCAATAAAATGTTATAGTGATGCTATCATTGGCAATGTTGACGTACCACAACCATCTCTGTTGTGTTTCAGTTGTTTAAATTTGTCCAACGTTGCCAATGCTCCTCCATTCTTTAACAGTTAATAATTATTTCAGTATGATATTTGTTGTATATTAAGTTTGATTATTTGCAATATAATTACATTTCTACCAGGAGCAGAGCAATTCTACCAGGAGCAGAGCAACCTCAGTGATGGAAACCACAGAAGAGGGGAAGCTCAACACTGTGGAACATCTGACACTTATGGACTTCCTTCAAAACCTAACTGAGAAGTATGTTCTGTTGTCTTTGGTACTATCACACCTTCAAGGAAATAGGATCAAATTAGAAACTGATCAATCGGGAAAAAATGTTCATTGCTAGAAAAGTTGTCACATTGCAATTTTGCCAAAACAACTGACACAAAGCAAGTATAACTTCACGATCAGGCAAATAATTAAATAAAAACTATTCTGCCACGCATCCTAATATGACAACATTTATAACAATATTGTTTTCAGGCAATGGAGGGGGATTCGTGAGGGCATGTTTGACCCGGTAAGATCATGTTACTGACAATTTAATCAGATTACCATGAAAACTCTGCCTAATGTTTAACCTTGTTCATAAGCTTTTGAAAGACACACTATGCAACATTTTAAAACACTTCTTCTGTTTCTGGAATACAGCTGACAAAACAACAGCTTGCCGGCTTGTGTCTGAGGATTGTCCAGTTTTTATCGGACAAGCTGATGCAGATCATCATCCCAGGTCTTTACGAACTACTGGGCATCCAAGATGCTGCCTCTCCATTGTCACAGAGATCTCTCACAGCGTCACTCACCAGTCTGTTAGACGATAAGACTAACACCAAGTCCCGTGTGAGATTTACTGAGGCTGGTGTACCTAAGAGGCCAGGCAGTCGAAAGTCTTACAATAGCTTTCGCATCCCGACTCCCTACCCTTCCTCCAACTGTATGGAGCAGGAAGAGGAAGAAGAGCAGGAATCACAACATAAGTTCAAGGAGATTTACCTGACTAAGGGCAGTGGAAGCTACCTGCCCAATGGGGCCATGAGGTATGTTCTTAAAGGGAAATTTAACAACTTCATATTCATCTCCAGCATCACCATATGTGAACATTACACATTTCCATGCTTTGTAGTAAAAAAAATATAGAGGGACGTAACTGTTTCCAATAGTGCTGAGAAATTAGTGCTTTTTGAGGTTGGTTTGGTTTCGATTCAAATATTTAAAAAATAATCACGGTTTTGGATTTCAATGCAATGGATTATGGGAATTAATTGCCATATTTTCTGTGCCAAACTATGTAGAATATTGACCTGTTGGAAACTACAACTCCCTACTACATTGCATAGTTCGTGCTTGATCTGATTTATCTCTACAGAAACTGAGCATCGAGCTCACAGAAGAAGAAAAAAATTAACTATATGGAATTCAAATAATTGAGCCGACGTCGGTCAATTAGTTGTTTAAAAACCGAAAAATAACAAAAATGTTGGTTAAATGCTCAGCTCTAGATTCTAATGACATCATCAGTGTGCATCGTGTGATTTTAACCAATTATGAGTAGGCATTGCCTACTAATTGGTTGATGATGTCATAGAAAACACTTATCTTCCTCTTTCTTTTTTACTACAAAACATAGAAATGCCCGTTTTTCACATATGCTGATGTTGGGGTGGTGCTGGAGATGATGAATATGAAGTTGAAACGTTTAGAAATTTCCCTTTAACATTTCTTCAAACTGCCTTGTATTTATGATTGTCCTTGAAGTTACAGTATTTGAAGTTTATAGCAATTTGGATTTATGTAGAGGATAGATATTGCCAGGATAGATAGATATCTACAGGCCAGTTTCAATACAAATGACTTATACAAAAGACATTTTATTGGGCTTTAGAAATTAAGCAGTTAGGCTGACATCACACTAAGGTTTTTTCTCAGAGAAACAGCAGCATTTTCCTCATTGTTTTCAATGATGCAGATGTATTTGACACACTGAATGTGCATCACAGCCTAACATATTATTTGTTTGACTTTGATGATTTCTGTTGTTTTTTTCCCCAAGGACTCTAACCTCTCTGTCTGATGTGCAGAGGAAAACAACCAACTCTGAGACACTACAAGTCCTCTTAGGTGTCTCAGAGGACACCCTCGTCACCTGTGTGCAGGACAGCCTGCAAGGTTCTCTCTCCAAACTTGCATGCATGTCCAATTCTCCATCTGGAAGTGCAGGCTCTCCGAAGATGACCCCTGCTGTAATGGCAGAAGTGATTAAAGATGTCAAGTCGGCCGTATCAGTGGTCGTTAAGAGTGCCTCCGCTAGACAAACCTCTCAAGTGACACCGGTAAGGGGAGACTCACAGACCAAGGTGACTGAGAGCATGGTGAGAGAGCTGGCTGCTAAACTTGAAAAAGTTGACCAAGAGAGCAAGAGTCTAACAGGGCAAGTCATGACCATGATCTCTGACACAATGGTGGCTTTTGTTGACGAGAACAACAGAATTTGCTGAAAGATCTGAAGGACAAGATCACGTTTTTGGCATCGCATGTTGGCTTCATTGACGATCTTGATGCCCTGTTAGATTGTATTAGAAAACTCTCAAGTGAGGAATTCAAGAGAGACACCACTCAAGCAGTGAGTGAGTTCCTAGTTAAAAGGTCCAACAGTAGCTTAACTAGTGCACAGCCTGCTTATTCTGTAGCATCCAAGTCTTGTTCCGTTCAAAACCAGAGAACCTTGTCAAAGGATATTTGTGCGGATTCTCCTGCCTTTGGCATCATTGACACATTTGTGGAAGACCTGCAGAGCTTGGCGCAACCTGCAGAAGTAGAGGAGAGAGATCCTGACCTCCAGGAAAATGCACAAAAGCGAAAGAGCAGGATCTGGTCTGCTACCACTAGTTTATATAAAAATATTAAGAAGACATTAAAGGGCTTCACCATTCACCGGCGGAGGTCAGACGTGCAGAGAAGAACTTCTAGCCATACACCCACAGAGGACTCTGGACATCTTGTGACTAAGGAGTACCTTGGTTTGGCAAGCCAGAACTTGACGCAAGCTAGTAAGAGTGTGCCTCACTTGCCCAGTTTGAACCAGGAAGTGACTCTACACACGGGTGTCAGCGAGAGTTCAAAACTTCTCTTGACTGAAACAGACGAGGGTCTAATGAACAATAGTACCAAACAGGTCATTTCAACAATCTTGACCTCATGCGAGGATCAGATATCAAATGCACCTTGCTTCTCCACAGTAGGAAAGAAAATATCTGATATGTCCCTTGAGGTCAACATATTGGTAGGTGGTGTTCTGTCTCAGCTGAAAGACATCTCCTTGTCAAGGTCCCCAACACCATGTGAAGACATGTTTGAACGTCTCCAAGGTTCTACTGAGCGAACCTCTCCAGTAAGTCTAGATTGCAGCACGGCTACCTCCAAAGGCATTGCATCTTCCCACAGTCTTTCAACAAAGAGCCTCCAAAAACTTTCTAGTCATGAGTTCCAAACCAAAGCTGAGAAAGGAGTGAGTGAGGTCCTCTCTAGGTCATTTAACATTGTGGAGGAAGGTACAACAGATAAGTACCTCCAGTCTGTATCTACATCCACCACATCTACTGATATTATACAAACCATAGTGAAAGATCTGCAGGAGCTCAGCCAGACCACCCAATCATCTGACATGGTATCTGGAACCTCCCTGCTCACCACAGGTTTCTGAGAAAAGAATCTGGTCTGTTGCTCGTAACATCTACTACAGTCTGCAAAGTAAGATTACGGAGTTTCTCAGAAAAGATCTTCAAACGTCAGACACAACACTTGGTTCAATCCAAATATTTACATATCAAAGCAGTCCTGCTTCACAAAGAGCAAGTCTCGGCCATCTTGAGGTCAACCAGAGCAGTGTTACACCTGGTGGAAACGATGCCTGTGTGGACATTCCGCACAAATTACTACCTAAAACCACTAAGCTCTCAGGATCCATGCTGGAGGATATTGGCACGATCCGTTGTAGGAGTGCTGACAGCCAAAATACAAGAAATACCTCTTCTTCACGCTCCTCCATCTCTCTAACACCTACTTCAAAATCAAAGCAGTCAGAATGGGACTTCACCTTGCCCGGTACTCCCATCCCCACTGAATTATCTGCTCAGATTGACTTTCCCATTGTAAGAAACATGATCATTCAGGACTTGTTTCACACAGAGAACTTACTTCCCCCATCCTTTGTGGACAAAGTCAGGCAAGCTGCTGGGGTGGTAGTGGACGAAATGGTGGAAAGTGTTGAGAACACACAGGAAGATGGACAGGGTGCTTCTCATCCTGACGACCTCCGATCTGCTGTTAGGAAATTGAGAAAAATAATTTCCACTGGGACCATCCACATTTTCAGTCATGAATTTGTGGATAAAGTGATAGCCCTTCAGGACAGCCACAGCACTCCACAGGTCTTAACATTGGCAGCAGCCAGAAGTGCTTCAGACTCCATTCTTTCAAGGCTGAAATGGGGAAAGGAACAATGTGACATATCCAGGAAGCTCTCCTCTCAGCTTCTCCAGATATTTTCTGAAGAGACAGTGAAGGGCTTCCTAAAACAGTGGTTAGATGAGTATGAAAATATAAACATTGATGTTTCAGTCCAGAATGAACCAAGCACCTCTACTTGCATGGTCTTTCCTATCCAGCTCAATCAGAGCAAGCCAGAGGATAGTGACACAATGAATCAGCTCACGAAGGTCATGGTCAACAAAATGATGGATGCCTTATCAGTTGGCTCAAGTCATCAAATGATCACCAAAGCCAATGCCAAATGTTCTTTTGAGTCCGGTACCAGCATGGCCACCAGTGACATTGTAGAAGGGATGTTGGATTTGGTAAGGGATAGCACCAGCAGTACTGGAGAGCAGATCCCCATCTTCAAGTCCAAGAAAAGCAAGAAAACCATGTTCAGCAAGATATGCTTTAACATAAAGGTATAGTACAAGTACAGATTTTTCATGAATAACACTGCTTTTGAATGTATGAGATATTATTTGTTTATATAATTCAGTATTTTAGCATTGTATTGCCTTTTTCCAGTTGATATACTGTACTTTAAGATATATAACAGTATGTTTTAATATGCCTTTTCCCACCAAACAGGGTTCCAAGAAAGTTAGAAAGGACCACTGTCCTCAAAAGTCTATGGAGTACCAGCCTCAGAACACTTCCCCTACTGTGTACTTTACAGGTAAGCCCTGCTGCTGCTCATTCAAGACTAAGATATTATTACTTTAGCGTTCAACTAATTCATTTGGAAAGACATTGCACTCTGCTCTGAATGACATGACATACTGGATGGTCTTTCTTTGCAGAGTCGAGGACAAATTCTCATGGCTCCTTTGCTCCAGAGGGAAATGACATCGCATATTCCTTCCCACCTGAAGAGAAGAGTCGCAAACCCTCCCTTTTCACCAGAATATATAGAGCCATCACTAGAAGCTTCTCCAACCCAAGATAATTTTCCTCATTAAATGAGATTGCATTCATTTGTTGTCATATGTTGACTGTTTTGCTAGCACAGACTGTAATATGTTCTGCGATTCATCCACATGCATTGAGGAGTATACCACCTCAGTCACAGGCTACATCAATAAGTGGATTGACAACGTCGTGCCCACAGTGACCGTATGTACATATCCCCGACAGAAGCCATGGATTACAGGCAACATCCACACCGCGCTAAAGGCTAGAGCTGCTTCTTTCAAGGAGCGGGACACTAATCCAGACACTTATATGAAATCCTGCTATGCCCTCAGACTAACCATCAAATAGGCAAAGTGGTTGGTTAGGTCAGGGTGTGACTAGTGTGCTGTCATCCTGTTAGAAGGTAACAGATTATTTTATTACAATGGTTAAATTGGATTTTCATTGTGTTCAATGGTGTTATTTGCCCCCTAGTGGCGCTTTCTGGTACTTAGAAAGACGACGCAAACAGGAAGTTCAGAATTTGTTTTGCACGCATAGAAGCAGCTACAAACAACGCTACGGTGCAGGTCTTTCAATGTAGTTATTTCTTGTCACGCTTCAGCCTTGGAAAAATATTTGTTTGTAAGTTCGATTCAAGCATTTAGCTAATGATGATAATCTTGTTATTGATAGAGTTGCTTACATATCAATGTTGATTGCATTTACTCACAAATTGCAATGCCTTTAATGTATGTCGATAGCTGTATTACTTTGCTCATGCGTCATGCAAACGAATTGTAAAATATACAATACTGTAGTTTTGTTACTGTTTCTAGTGTAATATGCTTTGTTATTCTACATAGATGGTTATACATTATTAGAGTAATGAAAGGAGCCAATTACCATATGGTTAACAATTAGCTATATGGTTTGGCATCATGCCAGATGCATGGTACCTTAGCGCGTGCTTTGTATTTATGCAACTTCAAATGTTTAATGTACAGCTACAGTATGTCGGTGTGAATTGAACACTAAAGTATATTCTTTTCTGTATTTTGCAGTTTCACAACATAAACGTTTTCAATATATTAATTCAAGAAAAGTCACGCCTTGGGAGTTTTATTGAAGACTTAGTTGTTAGCTATCTGTCTAGTTTTGCATGGTGTTGATAGTGGGATATGTAGATAGGGCGAGTCGGTCAAGGATCGATTCGGACAAGGTGGTCAATTATATGACAAGCGACAGTTTATTCAGAGTAAAGATATCTGGTACAACGTATACGGGCTCATTCATTTGGAAAACCATCAGAAAGAGCCCCGATAACAGATTGTAAGCATGTTAAGTACAGTACAAAAAGTGGGTTGAGTCTGAAAGTCTCTGGCTTTTGATTGGCCACAGTTGAGGTGTTGTCTTCTTGGATTGGTCCTGTTGAGCCGTCCGTCGTTCCTCCGGGTCTCGTCCTCAGTCACACAATGTTCGGCTAGAAAGGAGATTAGGTGTGTGCGCTGTCCTCAGTCACACAATGTCCGGCTAGAAAGGAGATTAGGTGTGTGCGCTGGTTCCTGTCTAAAAGGGAGGATTTAGGTGTGTGTGTGTGCTGGTTTGTTCCTGTTACCCAAGGTCGGGAGTGTCAGTGCAGCTGGGGTTTGTCACGAGATACTGTTATCAGTGCTCAGTTGTAAGCCAGAGAGTTACAACAGCTTCATTATTAATAAGGCTAATATATTGCCAGGCATGCATCAAGCTAGAATTTCATATTATCCTAACAATGGGAACGCAACTCAAGGGCAGAATAGTGAAAAAACATCATCACAGCGGGCTCAAGCACAAGAATAACTACACACGGTGGTTATGTTTCTACGTTCATCAGCCAACAAAGCCTCTTATCCTAGGGAAGACCAGCAGTCTACGATGCAACAACCAGAGCCAGGTGTTCAACAGAGAGAGATGGAAGAGCCTCTTCAGCACATTAGGACCAAGTCTCAATCTACAAGATCAAGGTCATCAAAACAGTCAAGCAGATCCTCAACGGCGAGTTCTGCAGCCGTCAAAGCACGCGCCAAGGCAGACGCAGCGCGTGCACAAGTCCCCTATGCTGAGAAGGAAGCTTCTGTGATGAAGCAAAAAGCTGACCTCGAGGCAACTTTATATATTCTCCAAGTTGAGAGAGCAGCTGCTGCTGCGTTGGCTGAAGCTGCAGCCTTTGAAGAAGCTGTAGGATCAGAACGCAGAGAGCTTCGCAAAGAACTAGACACAGGGACACAGCCCTTAAGTCCAGTCCAACGTACATGTGAGTATGTGCAACAACATGCTAGGCCCTACTTTGCTGAACTTCCATTTGAAGTGGAGAAACAAGAGGTTAGTGTTGACCCAGCTACATGCCATAATCAAGAAAATAGCAAACAACAGAACATGAGCAGAGACTCTCCGTTCAAAAGAAATGAACAGCAGCATGGTGGAAATGGAAAGCAAGCCCACTTCCAGTCACACACACACAACTTCCCTGAGTCACAAGTGGCACCAGACCTCATCAAGTACCTCCTACGACGTGAGATGGTGAGTTCCGGACTCCTGAAGTTTGATGATCGCCCTGAAAATTATTGGGCATGGAAAGCATCCTTTCTCTGTGCGACCAGAGACTTGAATTTATCAGCCAGGGAAGAGTTAGATCTAATTACCAAGTGGCTAGGGGCAGAGTCATCTGAGCAAGCAAACAGAATTAGATCTGTCCATATTTTCAACGCAACAGCAGGACTTAACATGGTCTGGCAACGACTAGAAGAGTGCTATGGTACACCCGAAGTGATCGAGAATGCGCTGTTGAAAAAAATATATGATTTTCCGAAACTGGCTAACAAAGACAATCACAAACTAAGAGAATTAGGTGACATTCTTCTCGAACTGGAGTGTCTCTTCAACATCAATGACAACTCTGCTCCATACATCATGAAGACGTGTTCTGGGGTAACAGAGACTTCAGGCAGGAGAGCCGTCAACTTTATGGTGGAGTCTATAGATGGACACATGAAGCTCACTCTCCCTACTCTGATAGAGTGTGATATGATGCCAGACGATAGGATGGAGATTCCCTCCCCCGACATTGCGTATCATCATCCCCATCTTCAACCAGTTATGGACAGAATTCCAGCTGTGGACCCAGACTCTCCCATCCTCCTGCTCTTAGGACGAGACATCTTAAGGGTACACAAGGTACGAGAGCAAATCAATGGGCCCCACGACACTCCTTATGCACAGCGACTCGACCTCGGGTGGGTCATTGTGGGTGAGGTCTGTCTGGGAACGGCTCACCGACCAGCCAATGTTAACGTGTTCAGGACAAACATACTTCAAAATGGTCGCACATCCTATCTGAGCCCTTGCCCTGACATCATCCAGGTAAACGAGAACTACAACAGCGTAGCTCAGAAACACATCTCTCCCTCTACAGTGCACTCGAGAGATCCAATCACAACTGTGAACACAGACAGCCTGGGATGTTCCGTGTTCGACAAAACACAAGACGATGATAAACCAGCACCATCAGTGGAGGACAAAGCCTTCTTGGACATTATGGACAAACAGGTTTTCCAGGATGATGGAAACAACTGGGTGGCTCCACTACCCTTTCGCCCCACTAGACGTCGCCTTCCTAATAACAGGGAGCAGGCCATGAACCATCTCACATCACTTCGCAGGACTTTAGACAAAAGCCTGACATGAAGCGTCATTTTATTGACTTCATGCAAAAGATGCTGGATAACGCCCAAGCCGAACCTTCACAGCCACTAGAGGGAGACGAAGAACGTTGGTATCTGCCCATATTTGGTGTTTACCATCCACAAAAGCCTGAACAAATACGAGTAGTATTTGACTCCAGTGCTAAGTGTCAAGGCGTGTCACTTAACGATGTTCTGCTCAGTGGTCCAGACTTAAACAACACACTCTTGGGTGTCCTAATGCGTTTCCGCAAGGATTGCATTGCACTAACAGCAGATGTGCAACAAATGTTTTACTGTTTTGGTGTACGTGAGGATCACAGAGATGACTTAAGGTTTCTCTGGTATGAAGACAACAACCCAGATAGAAACATAACTGAGTACAGGATGAAAGTCCATGTATTTGGGAACAGCCCTTCACCAGCCGTAGCCATCTACTGCATGAGACGAGCAGCGCTACAGGGTGAGAAGGAACACGGGTCAGAACCCAAGCAATATGTAGTGAGGAACTTCTACGTCGATGATGGTCTGACATCAGTAGCTACTACAGAAGAAGCTGTCAACATTCTAAGAAAAACACAAGCAATGTTGGCGGAGTCCAACATGAAACTACACAAGATTGCATCCAATAGCAAAACAGTTATGGAAGCCTTCCCTATGGAGGACCGTGCGAAAGACTTAAAACAGGGGTGTCAAAGTCAAATGGACGGAGGGCCAAATAAAAAAATCAGCTACAAGACGAGGGCCGGACTGTTCGAATGTTCATTGAAAAATTTTTAAATGACGCATATAGTCTAGTGAACCTAATTGAACCTACTGAAAACCTAACAAATATATTACAATATGATCAGATAAATAAAGCAATATTTTCTTATGGCTCTGTCAGTAATCTTTAATTTTCAACAGACACAAAAGACAAATTTCCTTTATATAAATATCCCCATAACATGAACATTAAATGAAAGAAACCGGTATTCAAGGCACCATCAGTAGACTATATTTTCTATTTTAGCAAAAGTGGGCTAAATTTACTTCAAAGAAAAAACAATAATAGCAATTTTCTATCATCCACTCAACTGAAATATTTTTAAAATATAATTGGATTGAAATACAAAAAATAAAGTGCAAAAATCTATTAATCAAAAACAACACTTTGTTTAAGGAGAAGTAACATGCAGTGAAAACAAATATTAAATTTTAACTTTTAAACTTGAACTGAGTAAAAACTCTAAATATGTGATTGCACAGTAATGTTCACTTGTTTGAGGTTGAGGGTGATACTTGGTGGTGTCCCATCTTTTCCACAAGTTCATCAATGTTCGGGGTAAGGCTCTGAGCTGAAGAAATCCTCAGAATTGAGTGGAGGTGTTCAGCAGTAAGTCGACTTCTGTGTGATGTTTTGTTCAGGTTCATCAAAGAAAACAGTTGTTCACACAGGTATGTGCTGCCAAACATAGACAACGTTTGAGCAGCCTGGATGCGCAGCTGGGGCATTGTGCCGGGAGGAAACGGGCGAACTCCGCAGCACCCACTGCCGCATATTTTGCCCTCAGTGCATCATTGCATTGGAGGTCAATCAACTCCATTTGGAGGTTTGGTGGTGAGCTTTCCACGTCAACAGCAAATGGGTTACCGAGCAGTTCCAACCTGCTTTTTTGTGCTTCAAAGTCAGCAAATCGGCGTCGAAAGTCAGCGGCAAGCATACCTATTTTATCAGCCAACTGTGTGCTCGGGAACGCACTGGTAGAGAGCTTCTCTTTCATGGTCTGGCAGCTGGGAAAGTGGCTCAAATTTTCTTTCCGCATCTGCGTCTCCCACAGAGTCAGTTTGGTTTTAAATGCCTTCACTGTACTGTACATATCAGAGATGACACGATCCCGACCCTGCAGCTGCAAGTTTATTGCATTCAGATGACTCGTAATGTCACACAGAAAAGCCATTTCACACAGAAACATTTCGTCTCGGAGTTGTGTTGTGTCTTTCCCTTTGCTGTCCAAGAACAGACAAATCTCCTCACGAAGCTCGAAACATCTTTGAAGCACCTTTCCCTGGCTTAGCCATCGCACCTCTGTGTGATAAGGCAAATCACCATGCTCCGTTTCTAACTCCGTCAGAAATGCCTTGAACTGGCGGTGATTCAAACCTTTGGCTCTGATAAAGTTAACTGTGCGCGTGATGATGCTCATTACATGCTCCATTTTCAAGGCTTTACCGCACAACGCTTCCTGGTGTATGATACAATGATAAGCTGTCAGCTCACCTGTCGCGTTTTCCTCTTGCATCTTTTCCCGTATCTTCGCCACCAGTCCGCTCCTGTGTCCACACATCGCAGGTGCTCCGTCGGTTGTCAAACCCACGAGTTTTTCCCAAGGCAGCTCCATCTCATTTACACATCTTGACACCTCTTCATACAAATCATGCCCCGTAGTTGTGCCATGCATAGGACGTAAAGCCAAAAACTCCTCTGTCACGCTTAGGTTGGAGTCCACTCCGCGGATGAAAATTGACAACTGGGCAATGTCAGAAATGTCGGTGCTCTCATCCACAGCCAAGGAATATGCAATAAAATCTTTTCCCTTTTTCACAAGCTGCTCTTTTAGATTGATGGACAACTGGTCTACTCTCTCGGCAATGGTGTTTCTGCTCAGACTCACATTTAAAAAGAGTTGCCTTTTTTCTGGGCAAACTTCGTCACAAACTTTAATCATGCAGTTTTTGATGAAATCCCCCTCCGTAAATGGCCGGGCTGATTTAGCGATCTCTTCTGCCAAAATAAAACTGGCCTTGACAGCAGCCTGGCCTTGTGATTTGGCTTTTTGAACAGAGCCTGTCGAGATTTGAGGCCTCGTTTTAATTCCTCTGCCTTTTGTAGCCTTTGTTCCATGTCCATATTCTTGTTTTTGTCCGCGTGTTTCGTTTCATAATGTCGTCTCAGATTATACTCTTTCAGTACCGCCACACTTTCTCCACACAGAAGACACACAGGTTTTCCAGCTACCTTCGTGAACATATACTCCGACTCCCACCTTGTTTGAAACCCCCGGTTCTCAGTATCCACCTTCCGTTTTGCCATTTTTGATGGGTATCTGAAAGTTAATTTTACTGTGATGCTGACGACTGCTGTGCCAATAAATATTGAAATGAAGCAGCCTACTGCTCGGTGCGTCACCTTTGCATTGTGGGAAATGTAGTATTGGTGCGTGTAAAAGATCTGCGGGCTGCCGGCTTGCTGCGGGCCGGTTCTAATAATAAATCAAGATCATCCCAGGGGCCGTAAAAAACCTTCTTGCGGGCCGGATGTGGCCCGCGGGCCTTGACTCTGACATATGTGCTCTACATGAATCCAAATTGCTATAAACTTCAAATACTGTAACTTCAAGGACAATCATAAATACAAGGCAGTTTGAAGAAATGTTAAAGGGAAATTTCTAAACGTTTCAACTTCATATTCATCATCTCCAGCACCACCCCAACATCAGCATATGTGAAAAACGGGCATTTCTATGTTTTGTAGTAAAAAAGAAAGAGGAAGATAAGTGTTTTCTATGACATCATCAACCAATTAGTAGGCAATGCCTACTCATAATTGGTTAAAATCACACGATGCACACTGATGATGTCATTAGAATCTAGAGCTGAGCATTTAACCAACATTTTTGTTATTTTTCGGTTTTTAAACAACTAATTGACCGACGTCTGCTCAATTATTTGAATTCCATATAGTTCATTTTTTTCTTCTTCTATGAGCTCGATGCTCAGTTTCTGTAGAGATAAATCAGATCAAGCACGAACTATGCAATGTAGTAGGGAGTTGTAGTTTCCAACAGGTCAATATTCTACATAGTTTGGCACAGAAAATATGGCAATTAATTCCCATAATCCATTGCATTGAAATCCAAAACCGTGATTATTTTTTAAATATTTGAATCGAAACCAAACCAACCTCAAAAAGCACTAATTTCTCAGCACTATTGGAAACAGTTACATCCCTCTATATTTTTTTTACTACAAAGCATGGAAATGTGTAATGTTCACATATGGTGATGCTGGAGATGAATATGAAGTTGTTAAATTTCCCTTTAAGAACATACCTCATGGCCCCATTGGGCAGGTAGCTTCCACTGCCCTTAGTCAGGTAAATCTCCTTGAACTTATGTTGTGATTCCTGCTCTTCTTCCTCCATACAGTTGGAGGAAGGGTAGGGAGTCGGGATGCGAAAGCTATTTTAAGACTTTCGACTGCCTGGCCTCTTTAGGTACACCAGCCTCAGTAAATCTCACACGGGACTTGGTGTTAGTCTTATCGTCTAACAGACTGGTGAGTGACGCTGTGAGAGATCTCTGTGACAATGGAGAGGCAGCATCTTGGATGCCCAGTAGTTCGTAAAGACCTGGGATGATGATCTGCATCAGCTTGTCCGATAAAAACTGGACAATCCTCAGACACAAGCCGGCAAGCTGTTGTTTTGTCAGCTGTATTCCAGAAACAGAAGAAGTGTTTTAAAATGTTGCATAGTGTGTCTTTCAAAAGCTTATGAACAAGGTTAAACATTAGGCAGAGTTTTCATGGTAATCTGATTAAATTGTCAGTAACATGATCTTACCGGGTCAAACATGCCCTCACGAATCCCCCTCCATTGCCTGAAAACAATATTGTTATAAATGTTGTCATATTAGGATGCGTGGCAGAATAGTTTTTATTTAATTATTTGCCTGATCGTGAAGTTATACTTGCTTTGTGTCAGTTGTTTTGGCAAAATTGCAATGTGACAACTTTTCTAGCAATGAACATTTTTTTCCCGATTGATCAGTTTCTAATTTGATCCTATTTCCTTGAAGGTGTGATAGTACCAAAGACAACAGAACATACTTCTCAGTTAGGTTTTGAAGGAAGTCCATAAGTGTCAGATGTTCCACAGTGTTGAGCTTCCCCTCCTCTGTGGTTTCCATCACTGAGGTTGCTCTGCTCCTGGTAGAATTGCTCTGCTCCTGGTAGAAATGTAATTATATTGCAAATAATCAAACTTAATATACAACAAATATCATATTGAAATAATTATTAATTGTTAAAGAATGGAGGAGCATTGGCAACGTTGGACAAATTTAAACAACTGAAACACAACAGAGATGGTTGTGGTACGTCAACATTGCCAATGATAGCATCACTATAACATTTTATTGGATTAATGTTGTAATATGAAATGACAAGGTCAACTTACCATCTCATTGACAGCTTCAGAGGTCAGGTGGTCATCCACCACACAGACAGGCAGGTCTAGAGACTGGGACAAGGCTCTATGGTCATAACCAGGAGAGAATGGAAACAACATCAGAGCAGTCCCAATGGCAGAATCTAACCACTGTCTTCATGTCAAAGACTCACTTAGTAGTTAATACATGGCCACAAATAATGAGCGGTTCAAATAGATCGGCTGGGGACTTGACCCTACAAATGACTCCATGAATGACGCCTGACCTGCCCCATAACAAGTTCTTTCTTATTAGTCTCTCTCTCTTAATCTCCACACAAATATCTAACTGGACAGAGTGTAAGTGGCCTTACCTGACTCTCTCAGTGTCAGAAACATCATAGTCTTGTTGTTCTATGTCCTCCAGGGACATCTCAGCTACAGCAGACGGGGCAAAGCCCGGGATGATCTCTCAAACTGAAAATAATGACTGTTTATGTGAACTGAACCATTTACAGTGGCTTGCGAAAGTATTCACCCCCCTTGGCATTTTCCCTATTTTGTTGCCTTATAACCTGGAATTAAAATAGATTTTTGCACTGTCAACTGTGGGACCTTAGGTATGTGCCTTTCCAAATCATGTCCAATCAATTGAATTTACCACAGGTGGACTCCAATCATGTTGTAGAAATACCTCAAGGATGATCAAGGGAAACAGGATGCACCGGTGCTCAATTTCGAGTCTCATAGCAAAGGGTTTGAATACTTATGTAAATAAGGTATTTCTGTTTTTTTCCGTTTTAAATTGCAAAAATGTCTAAACTGTTTTTGCTTTGTCATTATAGGATATTGTGTGTAGATTGATGAGGAAAATGTTGTATGTAATCCATTTTAGAATAAGGCTGTAACGTAAAAAATGAAATGTGTAAAAAGTCAAGGGGTCTGAATACTTTCCAAATGCACTGAAGCAGTCTATAAGATATATCTTATTACAGTTTAGGCCTACCTTGTTATTTTCTTCCATCTGGCAATATCATATTAATGGATTAAATCTATTTAGTTTGTTTTGTTGTGAGTATTTTTATTAATCGTTTGAAAATACAAGTATTATCTACTTTCTGAAGGACAGCCAAGTTGATAGGCAACATAGAACCTACAAACAATGACGACATCATTGGAACACATGCACGTGTCACAAACAACTTTAGCCCAAAAAAGCAGTGTAGCAGTGCTGCCCAAGCTGGGGGCGATACACTTTTATTAGGCTTTTATTCAGATTCACAAACAATGCTCTACTTGAAGTCAATGAGTAAACATGTAGCAACATGGCTGAACTTTAACGTGTAAGTAGAAGTTGACACTAACCATATGTATAATCCTAAAATGCTTGCCCTAAATACCAGTCTAGAACCCAGGTATGTCTCCTGCTATTTATAGTATCTTTCAAGTACATCTTATTACAGTTTAGGCCTATCTTATTATTTTCTTCCATCTAGCAATATCATTTTAAGGGCAAATACACACACATGTGTTGTAGGTCAATGAACTCCATAGTTTTAATCAGAGTTTATAATAAGGAAGGGTAATTCTGTAACAGTTTATGACATCAAAGGTATGGCAGCTATGGAGAATCATTTTCAAAACAATGTCCAAAGTGGGAAATCATTGGATGTGATTCATTCGATTCTATGCAATTTCATCTTTGAGGACTGACATGGAAGCAACCATTACACAACCCTGAACTCAATAACCCCACCCCAGTTTCAGAAGAGATATCAAACCATATCTTGTCATTCTGTATTACATCCATCCTGGACAGTGATGGATGGCTATATGGAGCATCCTTGTCCATCATGTTCAGTGTGTTAGTGCTCTCACCACAGCGAGGCAGCAGAGTACCAGTTGAGGTAGGTGCAGGCAGAGCGTAGTAATTAAAGGCAGTGGTAGCCTATCCATCCCCATATCAACACCTGCAGCATCTCATGACACGCGTTCACACTCCCTTGTCACGAACCGGCTCAAAGCCCGTAACAAAGGGAGACAACGTGGAGATAATGAGTAGAAAGATATATATTTATTAACTAAAGCAAATAAATATAATATACAATGGTGTGTGTAATCAGTAATCAGTAGTGTAAGTGAGTGTTTTGCATGCGTGAATGTGATAATGCAGGGTGATGAAAGGTGCCAAAGCAAACAAACAAACAAACGGCCATCAAGAACCACAACACAATCTACAGAGGGTGTCTGCATGGAGAGAGTCTCCTCCATGAATGGGGAAGTGGTGTATTTATCCTGGGAGACACCGGGCCCAGGTGTTTCCCATGTAGCTGACGACCCTCCCAACTCCGCCCACCAGCATCCTAATAAGGAAATAACAGAGAGAATACAGCAGACAGAGTGGGAGGGTCGTCACACCCCCCCCCATAAAACCGGGGACCAACAAGGACCCCGGAACAACATACTGGCCTCCATCCGAGGAAGAGGAAATGAATCTGGTTTTGTGACACTGTTTACCTTACGGTAGTCCGTACAAAAACGGTTTGTTCCATCCGGTTTACTGACCAAGATACAGGGAGAAGCCCAACTGGAGAAAGAAGGCTCTGCCATCTTACTCTCCAGCATGTACTTGACCTCAGCATCCAGACAACGTAGTTTCTCTGAAGAAACTCTATAGAAGCGCTGACGAATGGGGTCAGCACCTCCAATGTCAATATCATGTTCTATTAAGTTTGTACGTGTAGGTGTATCAGAAAACAAACCTGGAAATCTCTGAATCAGACCAACTATCTCTTTCCGCCCATCAACAGGTAGGTGAGTGAGAAGACTGTCTAAAATATCCAGTGTTTCTGAATTTTTCAATCTACCCTGCAATATACAATCGTCAGGACCAGGAACATCTTCCTCCTCATGCACAGATCTAGCACGACAAGAACCCAAGGAAACAACGGTATCAGCCAAAAGAACAGGTTTACCGTCCTCTGTAGAATCCCACTGTTCAGTCTCAGAGGAACGTGCATAATAGGGTTTTAACAGATTTACATGGCACAGCTGGTGTGCTTTCCTCCGTTCTGGAGTGGCAACTAGATAATTTTGCTCAGTGCACTGGCGCACCACTGTATATGGACCTTGAAACTTGGCTTGAAAAGGAGAACCAACAATTGGCAGCAGAGCAAGAACCTGGTCACCTGGACTAAAGTGACGAGGCTCAGTTCGGCGATCAAATATGCCCTTCATCCTCTCCTGTGAAGATGATAACTTCTCTTTAGCCATTTCACAAGCGGCATACAGCCGTCGCCGGAAATCACACACATACGATAACAGGGACTGAGGAGGCTCGGAAGACTTCCAGTCATCCTGGAGAACAGATAAAAGTCCACGCACCCTATGTCCAAACACAAGGTCATTTGGACTGAAACCTGTGCTCTCCTGTGAAACTTCCCTAGCAGCTAACAGTAACCAAGGCAACCCCTCCTCCCAATCCTTATCCATCTCAGTACAATAAGCTCTCAACAAAGACTTTAGTGTTTGATGGAAACGTTCCAGTGCTCCTTGACTTTGCGCGTGATAGGCGCTAGACAAATTGTGTTTAATATGGAGCTGTTGAAGAACCTGACCAAACAGATTAGAGGTAAAATTAGATCCTTGATCACTCTGAATGACCTTAGGGATTCCAAACAATGAGAGAAACTGAGTCAAAGCTTTTAACACCGATTTAGTCGTGATAGATCGGAGAGGATAGGCAGCAGGAAACCTAGTGGTCTGACACATCACAGTGAACAGGTAACTACTACCCTTTTTAGAACGAGGCAGAGGACCCACACAGTCAATAATCAGATACTCAAAAGGTTGGCTGAGTACAGGAATAGGAAACAATGGTACTGGTTTAATAGCTTGATTAGGCTTACCAGTTAATTGACAGGTGTGACAAGTTTTGATAAAATCAGAAACATCCCTCTTTAATCTAGGCCAAAAGAAATGTCTTAATATGAGATTGTAGGTTTTCCTCACCCCCATATGTCCAGCCACGTCGCTGTGAGAAGTTTCCAACACCAACTTACGAAGCTTAACTGGTACAACAACCTGACTAATTGCCTCCCCCAGAAAAACACTATCATGAGACACCCACTTTCTCATCAGGACATCCTCTTGGAGAAAATAGCCATGGGCGACATCTCCCAACTGTTCTATAGGCACAATTTGATCACGCAACTCTTCCAACGTGGGGTCATCCCGTTGCGCATTGATTAGATCTGAGCGGGTTACAGATAACGGGATAACAGGGAAAACAGTGACATACTTTGTATTATTATCATTAGTCGGCGCAGTGACCAGTTCGCCACGGCTCATAGAACGTGTCACTGCACACGCAGAGAACACCTCTGGGAAACTCTGTACACTCTCATCAGGAATCCCAACAAATGACGGCTTAGTGGAAACCACTAGAGATGGAAACACGACAGGCCATACACGCTCACCAGCCAAGTTATTCCCAAGGATAACATCGATACCCTCAATAGGCAACGAAGGACGCACACCCACAACAACTTCACCCTTCACCAGCCCACAATCCAACATCAGTTTATGCAATGGAACTGACAGAGTGTTCAAACCTATTCCCCTAATTAGAACACTATTCCCCGAATCAGTCTCAGCAGAAAAGGGTAACACAGACTCCAACACAAATGATTCAGAGGCACCTGTGTCTCTCAGGATCTTCACTGGCACTAGGTCTTTACTTCCTAACATAGACACAAAACCTTCTGTAATGAAAGGTAAATAGTCTGGATCAATATGGACTTTCACATTCTCCTGGGCCTGAGGAAATGAGTCATGAATGAATTGATGTGGAACAGGTGCAGCTAACGCAGTAGGCTTAGATTTAGCGTAAGCACCCCTTGACCTGAGAAGTGGACATTCGTTTTTCCAATGACCTGAACCTTGACAGTAGTGACACTCCTGCCCAAAGTCAGCTTTACCATGGGAGTCAGGTTCAACCCTAGTTGAATAGAACTCTGCCCGAGAACCAAAGTATCTCGGTGAGCGAAGCCAAATCTATCCGAACGCCCCCACTCTTTCCGAATACGGGGTTCTGCAAAGACACTTTTGTGAGTCAACACATACTCGTCTGCCAAAACTGCAGCTTCAGCAACATTCTTTACTTTCTGTTCATTAATATACGTGGCAATACGATCAGGAATTGTGTCCTTAAATTGCTCTAACATAATCAGATCACACAGCCCTTGGAAAGTCACAACTGCAGAGGCGGAACACCAGCGATTAAACTGTAAAGACAACTGTCGCAAAAACTCAACATGAGTCTGGTTATCATCCCTTTTTAAAGTTCTAAATCGTTGGCGGTAAGCCTCAGGGACCAATTCATAAATCTGTAACACAGCTGTTTTAACTTTATCATAACTGGCACTATCGTGTACACTAAGAGCTGAATATGCTTCCTGCGCTTTACCAGTCAGCACACACTGCAACATTAAAGTGCGGTCAGAATCAGGCCAACTCCTAGCGTCAGCAACCCGCTCAAACAACGAAAAGAATGTCTCGGGGTCCCTTTCATTAAACCGAGGCAATAACCGTAAGTTCCCAACAATATCAAATGTCTCTGGGGCACGACCAAAAGCGGAACTAACCCTAGGTAAATCTGGGTCACCTTCCCAAAACAAACTCTCTCCCCTGAGATCTTTCCTTCCCTAACCAAATCTATACGTTCTTGTTGCAACTTGATTTTAGCACGCTCCATATCTTGTTTAAATGCCAATTCCTTTTCATATTTTACACGATCATGCTCTAGCTTCTCACGATCATGCTCCAGCTGTAACAAAAGCAGTTCTTTCTGCTGTTCAAAAAGAAGGCTACTAGGATTAACCGATGGAATGGCCATTGTAACGTTATGGGGAGACGACAAATCCTCAGCAGAGGCTGGCCCAGTGGTAACTTCTAGAATACCACTCTCCATCAGATTGGCCTTCAATATCAACCTAATAGAATTCTTTAGACGTTTATCACTAATCTCAACCTTGTAGTGTTCCGCGACCTTCAACAGCTGTTCTTTAGTACCTAAATCTAACAATTCCTCTGATGGAGAGCGAATGAACTTATCTACATAAGACGCCATAATCACACAAAAAAAAAAATTCTGGCTCTTCCCTTCTGCTGAGCACACCAGACCACAACCCGAGAATTATAATCACCCTGAGTACCACAGAAGAGAGATGGATACGGAGCTTCCCCAAAACCTACAATAACTCAACCCTAGTCTTCGTGCAGATTTGCGGTGGGAATTTACACACTGTAGCCCGCTGGCAAGGAAATAGAACTCCCCAGCATGCTGGAAAAATTCCACCAAGCCACGGATGTGCCCCGAGACAACTGCTCAGTCCACAGACACCACACAAAAATAACAAACATTAACCATGCCCAACATATTCCAAAAATGAAACACGTCGCTAAACCTATCAGGGGAAAAAGGCTATAGCTCCGGGTAGCAAGTTTCACTACCCTACCCAAATCTCCCACCGAGGTACACAGCAGACTACTCACCTCAGACTGATGTCCCAACAGAAAGTAGAACAAGAGTTCAGGCTAGGCAGGGCCTGGAAACTAACCATTATAGTCTCTCCAACACAGCACACAAACCAAACAACAAAAGGCAACCAATACTGGGCCTATCAAACTCAAACAAAATATGCAAACCAAACACGTACCTCCACGGTCTCCCAAACCAATAGTTCAAATATCCCGGACGAGCCCCCACTTGTCACGAACCGGCTCAAAGCCCGTAACAAAGGGAGACAACGTGGAGATAATGAGTAGAAAGATATATATTTATTAACTAAAGCAAATAAATATAATATACAATGGTGTGTGTAATCAGTAATCAGTAGTGTAAGTGAGTGTTTTGCATGCGTGAATGTGATAATGCAGGGTGATGAAAGGTGCCAAAGCAAACAAACAAACAAACGGCCATCAAGAACCACAACACAATCTACAGAGGGTGTCTGCATGGAGAGAGTCTCCTCCATGAATGGGGAAGTGGTGTATTTATCCTGGGAGACACCGGGCCCAGGTGTTTCCCATGTAGCTGACGACCCTCCCAACTCCGCCCACCAGCATCCTAATAAGGAAATAACAGAGAGAATACAGCAGACAGAGTGGGAGGG
>NW_027039457.1:39261-66285 GCF_034236695.1 Oncorhynchus nerka | reverse complement strand
CCCTCCATGTCCTCCCCTCCATGTCCTCCCCTATGTCCCTCCATGTCCTCCCTCCATGTCCCCCTACATCCCTCCATGTCCTCCCCTACATCCCACCATGTCCTCCCCTACATCCCTCCATGTCCTCCCTCTATGTCCTCTCCTACATCCCTCCATGTCCTCCCCCTACCTCCCTCCATGTCCTCCCCTCCATGTCCTCCCTACCTCCCTCCATGTCCTCCCCTACCTCCCTCCCGTCCTCCTCCATGTCCTCCCTCCATGTCCTCCCCATCTCCCTCCATGTCCTCCCTATCTCCCTCCATGTTCTCCCTACCTCCCTCCATGTTTCTCCCTACCTCCCTCCATGTCTCCCTACATCCCTCCATGTCCTCCCCTACATCCCTCCATGTCCTCCCCTCCTCCCTCCATGTCCTCCTACCTCCCTCCATGTCCTCCCCTACCTCCCTCCATGTCCTCCCTCCATGTCCTCCCTCCATGTCCTCTCCTACCTCCTCCCGTCCTCCCTACCTCCTCCGTCCTCCCTACCTCCTCGTCCTCCCTACCTCCTCCGTCCTCCCCTACCTCCCTCCCGTCCTCCTACCTCCCTCCATGTCCTCCCTCCATGTCCTCCCCTACCTCCCTCCATGTCCTCCCCTACCTCCCTCCATGTCCTCCCTCCATGTCCTCCTCCATGTCCTCCTATCTCCCTCCACGTCCTCCCTACCTCCCTCCATGTCCTCCCCTACCTCCCTCCATGTCCTCCCCTACCTCCCTCCATGTCCTCCCCCTGGTTTCAAATAAAGATAAGTGGTTTATTATTTGTCTCATCGAGATGATGTTCTGTCGTCTCTGACTCGGAAGGTCGGAAGGGTCCGGAGAGGAGAGAGACTGACTGCTGGGCTGTAGCAGGAGCAGCAGCAATCTCAGCCCAGGCCTCAGCTCCTAATAGGCTGAAATAGTGAGGCTGTATCCAAAATGGCTCCTTTTCCCTTTCTAGTGTGTTACTTTTGGACCAGGGTCCGTAAAGGTAGTGCACTACATAGGAAATGGGATGCCATTTGGGATACAAAGGTCAGCTTTGGGTTCATGGTGTTTGATCAAATCCCTGCTCCTATTCAACCCAGAATGAAGATGTGATTTCAGGGTGGAAAGTAAAGAGATTCTTTATAAGGTAGCTGGTTATCTTCCTCTACCGAAGCCCGGCAACCTTCCTCCAACCTCTCTCCTCCTCATCCTCCTCCGACTCTCGTCTCCTCCCTCCCAAATCAGAAGGGCCAGAAGGCATACTTCATCATTGGAATAGGATCTACACAATTATGTGTGTGTGTGTGTGTGTGTGTGTGTGTGTGGGGGTGTGTGTGGGGGGGGTTATAGAGTCAATACTGCAGGGATCTCATTGGTGGTGTTAAGGAATAATAACCACAGGTGCTCCTCTCTTTTCTCCTCTCATCTCTCCTTTCTCCTCTCTCCTTTCTCCTCTCCTCTTTCCTCTCCTCTCTCCTTTCTCCTCTCCTCTCCTTTCTCCTCTCCTCTTTCCTCTCTCCTCTCTCCTTTCTCCTCTCTCCTCTATCCTTTCTCCCTCTCCTCTATCCTTTCTCCTCTCCTTTCTCCTCTCCTTTTTCCTCTCCTCTCTCCTCTTTCCTCCTCCTCTCTCCTTTCTCCTCTCTCCTCTCCTTTCCTCTCCTCTCTCCTTTCTCCTCTCCTCTCTCCCTTTCTCTTCTCTCCTTTCTCCTCTCCTCTTTCCTTTCTCCTCTCCTCTCCTCTCTCCTTTCTCCTCTCTCTCTCCCTCCCCTTTTCCTCTCCTCTCTCCCTCTTTCCTCTCCTCTCTCCTCTCTCCCTCTCCTTTCTCCCTCTCTCCCTCTCCTTTCTCCTCTCCTCTCTTCTTTCTCCCTCTCCTTTATCCCTCTCCTCTCTCCTTTCTCCTCTCCTCTCTCCTTTCTCCTCTCCTTTCTCCTCTCTCTCTCCTCCTTCCTTTCTCCTCTCCTCTCTCCTTTCTCTCCCTCTCTCTCTCCTCTCCTCCAGCAGCACAGCAAACTGATGAGGAGAGGAGAGGAGAGGATATGCAGGGTAGTGATGTAATGGTAACGAGGAAGGAGAGATGTGGACTGGTTGAGGAGGGAAGAGAGAGAGAGATTGAGAGGGGGAGTGAGATGGGGAGGGTGGAAAGAGATGGGGAGGGTGGAGAGATGGGAGGGTGGGATGGAGGGTGGAGAGAGATGGGAGAGGGTGGAGAGAGAGATGGGGGAGGGTGGAGAGATGGGGAGGGGGAGAGAGATGGGGAGGGTGGAGAGAGATGGGAGGGTGGAGAGAGATGGGGAGGTGGAAGATGTGGAGGGTGGAGAGAGATGGGGAGGTGGAAGAGAGATGGGGAGGGTGGAGAGATGGGGAGGGTGGAGAGAGAGATGGGGAGGGTGGAGAGATGGGGGGAGGGGGAGAGAGATGGGGAGGGGGAGAAGATGGGAGGGTGGAGAGAGATGAGGAGATGTGGAGAGAGATGGGGAGGGTGGAGGGAGATGCGGAGGGTGGAGGGAGATGGGGAGGAGTGGAGGGAGATGGGGGAGGTGGAGGGAGGGTGGAGAGAGATTGAGAGGGTGGAGAGAGATTGAGAGGGTGGAGAGAGATGGGGAGGGTGGAGAGAGATTGAGAGGGTGGAGAGAGATGGGGAGGGTGGGAGAAGATTGAGAGGGTGGGAGAGAGATGGGGAGGGTGGAGAGAGATGGGGAGAAGGTGGAGAGAGATGGGGAGGAGTGGAGGATTGAGATGGGGTGGAGAGAGATGGGGAGGGTGGAGAGAGATTGGGAGGGTGGGAGAGAGATGGGGAGGGTGGGAGAGAGATGGAGGGTGGAGAGAGATGGGGAGGGTGGAGAGAGATTGAGAGGGTGGAGAGAAGATTGAGGAGGGTGGAGAGAGATTGAAGGGGTGGAGAGAGATGGGGAGGTGGAGAGAGATTGAGAGGTGGAGAAGATGGGGAGGTGGAGAGAGATTGAGAGGGTGGAGAGAGAGATGGGGAGGGTGGAAGAGATTGAGAGGGTGGAGAGAGATGGGGAGGGTGGAGAGAGATTGAGAGGTGGAGAGAGATGGGGGGAGGGTGGAGAGAGGGTGGAGATTGGGAGGGTGGAGAGAGATGGGGAGGTGGAGAGAGATGGGGAGGGTGGAGAGGAGATAGGGGAGGGTGGAGAGAGATTGGGAGGGTGGAGAGAGATGGGGAGGGTGGAGAGGAGATTGAGAGGGTGGAGAGAGATTGAGGAGGGTGGAAAGAGATTGGGAGGGTGGAGAGAGATTGAGAGGGTGGAGAGAGATTGAGAGTGGAGAGAGATGGGGAGGTGGAGAGAGATTGAGAGAGGTGGAGAGAGGTGGAGGAGAGGAGAGAGATTGGGAGGGTGGAGAGAGATTGAGAGGGTGGAGAGAGATGGGGAGGGGTGGAGAAAGATGGAGGAGGGGGAGAGAGATTGGGGGGATGGAGAGAGATGGGAGGGTGGAGAGGAGATGGAGAGGGTGGAGAAGATTGGGAGGGTGGAGAGAGATGGAAGGGGGTGGAGAGAGATGGGGGAGGTGGAGAGAGAGATGGGGAGGGTGGAGAGAGATGGGGAGGTGGAGAGAGATGGGGAGGGTGGAGATAGATGGGAGGGTGGAGAGAGATGGGGGAGGGTGGAGAGAGATGAGGAGGGTGGAGAGAGATTGAGGAGGTGGAGAGAGATGAGAGGTGGAGAGAGATTGAGGGAGGGTGGAGAGAGATGGGAGGGTGGAGAGAGATGTGGAGGGTGGAGAGAGATGGAGAGATGGAGAGAGGAGTGGAGAGATGGAGAGGGTGGAGAGAGATGGGGAGGGTGGAGAAGATGGGGAGGGTGGGAGAGAGATGGGAGGGTGGAGAGAGATTGGAGGGTGGAGAGAGATTGAGAGGGTGGAGAGAGATGGGGAGGGTGGGAGAGAGATGGAGGGTGGAGAGAGATGGGGAGGGGTGGAGAGAGATTGGGAGGGTGGAGAGAGATTGGGAGGGTGGAGAGAGATTGAGAGGGTGGAGAGAAGGGTGGGGAGAAGGGTGGAGAGAGATTTTGAGGAGGGAGGATTTGGAGGAGATGGGAGGGTGGAGAGATGGGAGGGTGGAGAGAGATGGGGAAAAAAACAGAGGGTGGAGAGAGATAGGGAGGAGTGGAGAGAGATGGAGGAGGGTGGAGAGAGATGGGGAGGTGGAGAGGGGATGGAGAGGGAGGGTGGAGAGATGGGGAGGGTGGAGGAGAGAGGAGGGTGGAGAGAGAGATTGAGAGGGTGGAGAGAGATTGAGAGGGTGGAGAGGTGAGAGGGTGGAGAGATGAGGAGGGTGGAGAGAGATGGGGAGGGTGAGAGAGATTGGGAGGGGTGGAGAGATTGAGAGGGTGGAGAGAGATTGAGGAGGTGGAGGGAGATTGAGAGGTGGAGGGAGATTGAGGGTGGAGAGATTGGGAGGGTGGAGAGAGATGGAGAGGGTGGAGAGAGATGGGGAGGTGGAGAGAGAGATGGGAGGGTGGAGAGAGATTGGGAGGGTGGAGAGAGATGGGGAGGGTGGAGAGAGATGGGGAGGGTGGAGAGAGATGGGGAGGGTGGAGAGAGATTGAGAGGGTGGAGAGAGATTGAGAGGGTGGAGAGAGATTGAGGAGGGTGGAGAGAGATTGAGAGGGTGGAGAGAGATTGAGAGGGTGGGAGAGATTGAGAGGGTGGAGAGAGATGGGGAGGGTGGAGAGATGGGGAGGGTGGAGAGAGATGGGGAGGGGTGGAGAGAGATTTGAGAGGGTGGAGAGAGATTGAGAGGGTGGAGAGAGAGGGTGGGAGAGATTGAGAGGGTGGAGAGAGATTGAGAGGGTGGGAGAGAGATGGGGAGGGTGGAGAGGAGATGGGAGAGGGTGGGAGGGTGGAGAGATGGGAGGGTGGAGAGAGATGGGGAGGTGGAGAGAGATTGAGAGGGTGGAGAGAGATGGGGAGGGTGGAGAGATGGGGAGGTGGAGAGAGATTGAGAGGTGGAGAGAGATTGAGAGGGTGGAGAGAGATGTGGAGGGAGATGGGGAGGGTGGAGGGAGATGGAGGGAGATGGGTGGGTGGAGAGGGAAGAGAGATGGGAAGTGGAGGAAGACCGAGACAGGTTCTATGTTGAGTGGAGAGAAATGGAGGGAGGGTCTATGATGAGAGGAGAGAGATGGAGGATCTATGATGAGAGAGAGAGATGGAGGGTCTATGATGAGAGGAGAGAGATGGGAGGGTCTATGATGAGAGGAGAGAGAGGGAGGGTCTATGATGAGAGGAGAGAGATGGAGGGTCTATGATGAGAGGAGAGAGATGGAGGATCTATGATGAGAGGAGAGATGGAGGATCTATGATGAGAGGAGAGAGATGGAGGGTCTATGATTAGAGATGGAGGGTCTATGATAGAGGAGAGAGATGGAGGATCTATGATGAGAGATGGAGGATCTATGATGAGAGGAGAGAGATGGAGGGTCTATGATGAGAGGAGAGAGATGGAGGATCTATGATAAGAGGGAGAGAGATGGAGGGTCTATGATGAGAGGAGAGATGGAGGGTCTATGATGAGAGGAGAGAGATGGAGGATCTATGATAAGAGGAGAGAGATGGAGGGTCTATGATGAGAGGAGAGAGATGGAGGGTCTATGATGAGAGGAGAGAGATGGAGGATCTATGATGAGAGGAGAGAGATGGAGGGTCTATGATGAGAGGAGAGAGATGGAGGATCTATGATGAGAGGGAGAGATGGAGGGTCTATGATGAGAGGAGAGAGATGGAGGATCTATGATGAGAGGAGAGATGGGAGGGTCTATGATGAGAGGCGAGAGATGGAGATCTATGATGAGAGAGAGAGATGGAGGTCTATGATGAGAGGAGAGAGATGAGATCTATGATGAGAGGGGAGATGGATGAGATCTATGATGAGAGGAGAGAGATGGAGGGTCTATGATGAGAGGAGAGAGATGGAGGATCTATGATGAGAGGAGAGAGATGGAGGGTCTATGATGAGAGATGGAGGGTCTATGATGAGAGGAGAGAGATGGAGGGTCTGGTGTTGAGATGGAGGGTCTATGATGAGAGGAGAGAGATGGAGGGTCTATGATGAGAGGAGAGAGATGGAGGATCTATAAATAAGAGTTCACAGGAACTGGAGCATAAATACATTACTGCCAAACAAACCGAGAATGTTGTTTCTCATGGTCAGAGTCCTTTAGGCGCCTTTTTAAACTCAAAGCTGGCCACTCTACCATAAAGGCCTGATTGGTGAGTGCTGCAGAGATGGTTGTCCTTCTGGAAGGATTCCAACTCCACAGAGAACTCCGAAGCTCTGTCAGAGTGACCATCGGGTTCTTGGTCATCTCCCTGACCAAGGCCCCTTCTCCCAGTTGCTCAGTTTGCCAGGTACAGCCTGAGTCTTGGTGTTCAAACTTCTTCCATTTATGAATGATGGAGGCCACGGTGTTCTTTGGGGACCTTCAATGCTGCAGACATTTTTTGGTACTATTCCCCAGATCTGTGCTTTGACACAATCCTGTCTCAGAGCTCTACAGACACCTTTGACCTCATGGTTTGGTTTTTGCTCTGAAGTGCACTGTCAACTGTGGGACCTTGAATAGACAGTGTGTCTTTCAAATCATGTCCAATCAATTGAATTTACCACAGGTGGACTCCAATCAGAAAGTTAAAAACATCTCAATGATGAACAATGGAAACAGGATGCACCTGAGCTCAATTTCAGGTCTCATAGCAAAGGGTCTGAATACTTATGCAAATAAGATATTCTAAACACCTGTTTTCACTTTGTCATTATAGGGTATTGTGATGTCATTATAGGTATTGTGATGTCATTATAGGGTATTGTGTGTAGATAGATGAGGATTTTATTTAATCAATATTAGAATAAGGCTTTAAGGTAAAATAATCTGGAAATAGAGAAGGGTATGAATACTTTCTGAATGCTCCGTATATCCCAGGTTGAATGAGCTGAGACCTCTATCCCAGGTTAGGTGAGCTGAGACCCCTCTATCCCAGGTTGGGTGAGCTGAGACCTCTCTATCCCAGGTTGAGTGAGCTGAGACCCTCTATCCCAGGTTGGGTGAGCTGGAGACCTCTCTATCCCAGGTTAGGTGAGCTGAGACCTCTCTATCCCAGGTTAGGTGAGCTGAGACCTCTCTATCCCAGGTTGGGTGAGCTGAGACCTCTCTATCCCAGGTTGAGTGAGCTGGAGACCTCTATCCCAGGTTGGACCCTATCCCAGTGAGCTGAGACCTCTATCCCAGGTTGGGTGAGCTGAGACCTCTATCCCAGGTTGGGTGAGCTGAGACCTCTCTATCCCAGGTTGGGTGAGCTGAGACCTCTCTATCCCAGGTTGGGTGAGCTGAGACCTCTATCCCAGGTTGGGTGAGCTGAGACCTCTCTATCCCAGGTTGGGTGAGCTGAGACCTCTCTATCCCAGGTTGGGTGAGCTGAGACCTCTCTATCCCAGGTTGAGTGAACTGAGACCTCTCTATCCCAGGTTGGGTGAGCTGAGACCTCTATCCCAGGTTGGGTGAGCTGAGACCTCTCTATCCCAGGTTAGGTGAGCTGAGACCTCTCTATCCCAGGTTGGGTGAGCTGAGACCTCCCAGGCTCTATCCCAGGTTAGGTGAGCTGAGACCTCTCTATCCCAGGTTGAGTGAGCTGAGACCTCTATCCCAGGTTGAGTGAACTGAGACCTCTCTATCCCAGGTTGAGTGAGCTGAGACCTCTCTATCCCAGGTTGAGTGAGCTGAGACCTCTCTATCCCAGGTTGGGTGAGCTGAGACCTCTGTCCCAGGTTAGGTGAGCTGAGACCTCTCTATCCCAGGTTAGGTGAGCTGAGACCTCTCTATCCCAGGTTGGGTGAACTGAGACCTCTCTATCCCAGGTTGAGTGAGCTGAGACCTCTATCCCAGGTTGAGTGAGCTGAGACCTCTCTATCCCAGGTTGGGTGAGCTGAGACCTCTCTATCTCAGGTTGAGTGAGCTGAGACCTCTCTATCCCTGGTTGAGTGAGCTGAGACATCTCTATCCCTGGTTGAGTGAGCTGAGACCTCTCTATCCCTGGTTGGGTGACCTGAGACCTCTCTATCCCAGGTTGAGTGAGCTGAGACCTCTCTATCCCAGGTTGGGTGAGCTGAGACCTCTGTCCCAGGTTAGGTGAACTGAGCCTCAGAACCAGCAGGCTGAGTGCTGTCCTGAGGCTCTATGGGGTTGGTTTGGGTTGGTGAACTGAGCCTCAGAACCAGCTGGCTGACTGCTGTCCTTAGGCTCTATGGGGTTGGTTTGGGTTGGTGAACTGAGCCTCAGAACCAGCTGGTTGAGGGGACTCTTCTCTTGTTTCATCTCTTGACATTGCAGAGCTGTGTGACATAGTGTTTTGGAATCACTTGTATTTAGATGGTTGTAAAATTTGATTTGATCTGAATGAGAAGGGGGTTTTGGCCATATTCTGCTCTACAGGCATTATTTGGAGGTTTTCTTTGCACTTCCCAATACAGTCGTGCAGAACTGCATGCAGTATTTCAATTGGATGTTTGTCCCATTTGGTAAATTCATTATTAGAGCAGACTTCACTGCCATATAGAACAACTGGTTCTATAACGGATTGGAATGTTTTGAGCCAGATTCTCTCTCTCTCCATCTCTCTCTCCTCTCTCTCTCTCCATCTCTCTCTCCCCATCTCTCTCTCTCCATCTCTCTCTCTCCATCTCTCTCTCCCCATCTCTCTCTCCCCATCTCTCTCCATCTCCATCTCTCCCCATCTCACCCCTCCATCTCTCTCCATCTCCATCTCTCCATCTCCATCTCTCCATCTCTCCATCTCTCTCTCTCATCTCTCTCTCTCTCTCTCTCTCTCTCCATCTCTCTCTCTCCCCATCTCTCCATCTCTCTCTCTCTCTCTCTCCCTCCATCTCTCTCTCTCCCCATCTCTCTCTCCATCTCTCTCTCTCTCACTCTCTCTCTCTCCTCTCCATCCATCTCTCTCTCCCCATCTCTCTCTCTCTCCCCCCATCTCTCTCTCTCCATCTCTCTCTCTCCCATCTCTCTCTCTCCATCTCTCTCTCCCCATCTCTCTCTCTCCATCTCCATCTCTCTCTCCATCTCTCTCTCTCTCCATCTCTCTCTCTCCATCTCTCTCCCCATCTCTCTCCCCCATCTCCATCCTCTCTCTCCATCTCTCTCTTCCCCATCTCTCTCTCTCCATCTCTTTCTCTCATCTCTCTCTCTCCCCCATCTCTCTCTCCCCATCTCTCTCCCCATCTCTCTCTCTCCATCTCTCTATCTCCCCATCTCTCTCTCTCTCCATCTCCTCCCATCTCTCTCTCCCCATCTCTCTCTCTCCATCTCTCTTCTCTCTCTCCCCCATCTCTCTCTCTCTCTCTCTCCCCCATCTCTCTCTCTCCATCTCTCTCTCTCCCATCTCTCTCTCCATCTCTCATCTCTCTCTCTCTCCATCTCTCTCTCTCTCTCTCTCTCTCTCCCCATCTCTCTCTCTCCCCATCTCTCTCTCCATCTCTCTCTGTCCATCTCTCTCTCTCCCCCATCTCTCTCTCCCCATCTCTCTCTCTCTCTCCATCTCTCTCTCCCATCTCTCTCTCTCTCCCCATCTCTCTCTCCCCATCTCTCTCTCCCCATCTCTCTCTCTCCCCATCTCTCTCTCTCCCCATCTCTCTCTCTCCCCATCTCTCTCTCCCATCTCTCTCCCCATCTCTCTCTCCCCATCCCCATCTCTCTCTCCCCATCTCCCCCATCTCTCTCTCTCCTCCCCATCTCTCTCTATCCCCATCTCTCTCTCTCCCATCTCTCTCTCTCCCCATCTCTCTCTCTCCATCTCTCTCTCCCCCCATCTCTCTCTCCCCATCTCTCTCTCCCCATCTCTCTCTCTCCCCTCTCTCTCTCTCTCCCCATCTCTCTCTCTCTCTCATCTCCCATCTCTCTCTCCCCCATCTATCTCTCTCTCCCCTCTATCTCTCTCTCCCCATCTCTCTCTCTCCCCATCTATCTCTCTCTCCCCATCTCTCTCTCTCCATCCATCTCTTCTCTCTCTCTCTCCATCTCTTTCTCTCCATCTCTCTCTCTCCCCTCCCCTCTCTCTCTCTCTCCCATCTCTTTCTCTCCCCATCTCTCTCTCTCCATCTCTCTCTCTCCCCATCAATTTCAATTCAATTCAAGGGCTTTATTGGCATGGGAAACATGTGTTAACATTGCCAAAGCAAGTGAGGTAGACAACATACAAAGTGAATATATAAAGTGAAAAACAACAAAAATTAACAGTAAACATTACACATACAGAAGTTTCAAAACAGTAAAGACATTACAAATGTCATATTATATATATATATATACAATGTACAAATAGTTAAAGGACACAAGATAAAATGAATAAGCATAAATATGGGTTGTATTTACAATGGTGTTTGTTCTTCACTGGTTGCCCTTTTCTCGTGGCAACAGGTCACAAATCTTGCTGCTGTGATGGCACACTGTGGAATTTCACCCAAAAGATATGGGAGTTTTTCAAAATTGGATTTGTTTTCGAATTCTTTGTGGATCTGTGTAATCTGAGGGAAATATGTCTCTCTAATATGGTCATACATTGGGCAGGAGGTTAGGAAGTGCAGCTCAGTTTCCACCTCATTTTGTGGGCAGTGAGCACATAGCCTGTCTTCTCTTGAGAGCCATGTCTGTCTACGGCGGCCTTTCTCAATAGCAAGGCTATGCTCACTGAGTCTGTACATAGTCAAAGCTTTCCTTAATTTTGGGTCAGTCACAGTGGTCAGGTATTCTGCCGCTGTGTACTCTCTGTGTAGGGCCAAATAGCATTCTAGTTTGCTCTGTTTTTTTGTTAATTCTTTCCAATGTGTTAAGTAATTATCTTTTTGTTTTCTCATGATTTGGTTGGTTCTAATTGTGCTGTTGTCCTGGGGCTCTGTAGGGTGTGTTTGTGTTTGTGAACAGAGCCCCAGGACCAGCTTGCTTAGGGGACTCTTCTCCAGGTTCATCTCTCTGTAGGTGATGGCTTTGTTATGGAAGGTGACTCGCTGACTTCCTGAAAGACAAGTAAGTCTCTGCTGTGGAAAGACGGAGGATCAGGAAGAAGGTAGAAAGGTTTAAATATACTAATACTATATATATACTATACTATACTCACTAAAGACCAGGGGGTTTAGCAAGGCTCTGCTGGCTAGTAGCCTGATTTCTCCTCTTCCATGTCTCTCTCTCTCTCTTTGGTTGGGTCTAATTGTGCTGTTGTCCTGGGGCTCTGTAGGGTGTGTTTGTGAACAGAGCCCCAGGACCAGGTCTTCTCCAGGTTCATCTCTCTGTAGGTGATGGCTTTGTTATGGAAGGTTTGGGAATCGCTTCCTTTTAGGTGGTTGTAGAATTTAACGGCTCTTTTCTGGATTTTGATAATTAGTGGGTATCGGCCTAATTCTGCTCTGCATGCATTATTTGGTGTTTTACGTTGTACACGGAGGATATTTTTGCAGAATTCTGCGTGCAGAGTCTCAATTTGGTGTTTGTCCCATTTTGTGAAGTCTTGGTTGGTGAGCGGACCCCAGACCTCACAACCATAAAGGGCAATGGGCTCTATGACTGATTCAAGTATTTTTAGCCAAATCCTAATTGGTATGTTGAAATTTATGTTTCTTTTGATGGCATAGAATGCCCTTCTTGCCTTGTCTCTCAGATCGTTCACAGCTTTGTGGAAGTTACCTGTGGCGCTGATGTTTAGGCCAAGGTATGTATAGTTTTTTGTGTGCTCTAGGGCAACAGTGTCTAGATGGAATTTGTATTTGTGGTCCTGGTGATTGGACCTTTTTGGAACACCATTATTTTGGTCTTACTGAGATTTACTGTCAGGGCCCAGGTCTGACAGAATCTGTGCATAAGATCTAGGTGCTGCTGTAGGCCCTCCTTGGTTGGTGACAGAAGCACCAGATCATCAGCAAACAGCAGACATTTGACTTCGGATTCTAGCAGAGGGAGGCCGGGTGCTGCAGACTTTTCTAGTGCCCGCGCCAATTCGTTGATATATATGTTGAAGAGGGTGGGGCTTAAGCTGCATCCCTGTCTCACCCCACGACCCTGTGTGAAGAAATGTGTGTTTTTTTTGCCAATTTTAACCGCACACTTGTTGTTTGTGTACATGGATTTTATAATGTCGTATGTTTTCCCCCCAACACCACTTTCCATCAGTTTGTATAGCAGACCCTCATGCCAGATTGAGTCGAAGGCTTTTTGAAATCAACAAAGCATGAGAAGACTTTGCCTTTGTTTTGGTTTGTTTGGTTGTCAATTAGGGTGTGCAGGGTGAATACATGGTCTGTTGTACGGTAATTTGGTAAAAAGCCAATTTGACATTTGCTCAGTACATTGTTTTCATTGAGGAAATGTACGAGTCTGCTGTCCCATCTCTCTCTCCCCATCTCTCTCCATCTCTCTCCCCATCTCTCTCTCTCTCCATCTCTCTCTCCCCATCTCTCATGGTAAACGTCCACATTAATGCATTATATATGCAGCCGATGATGTTGCCTGAGGATAGTGAAGTTGTCCCATAGTGCTGTCGCTGTCTCCCTGGGTTGAGAAACAGAACGGGCTAATCAGTCCCCCTCATTACCAAACCTTGACCACTTTACTCTGCTTCTCTTCTCTAGAAGTCATGCTGATGCCACGAGGTGTCGTCCTGTATTAAACTCATATCTCCGCGTTTGCATTACTTTATTTCATTACAAATTAAGGATGTATCAGGATTTATGCTTTAGGGCGACAATGAAAATGGGTAAATTGAGACTCCTTTTTTTATTTTTTATCTTGTAGGCAAATAATAGCCAAGTCGTATAGCTGTTTGCATTCATCAACTGTATTCCAAAAGCCAACGAACCCTGCTACAAAGTCTGTCTTTCTACATTTGACCTTGTTCTTTCTTGATTCAAGGACATATGGAGTTATTATGGGAATAAGGACAAGGACATATGGAGTTATTATAGGAATAAGGACATATGGAGTTATTATGGGAATAAGGACATATGGAGTTATTATAGGAATAAGGACATATGGAGTTATTATGGGAATAAGGACAAGGACATATGGAGTTATTATAGGAATAAGGACATATGGAGTTATTATGGGAATAAGGACATATGGAGTTATTATGGGAATAAGGACATATGGAGTTATTATGGGAATAAGGACATATGGAGTTATTATAGGAATAAGGATGAGGACCTATGGAGTTATTATAGGAATAAGGACAAGGACATATGGAGTTATTATAGGAATAAGGATGAGGACCTATGGAGTTATTATAGGAATAAGGACAAGGACATATGGAGTTATTATAGGAATAAGGATGAGGACCTATGGAGTTATTATAGGAATAAGGACAAGGACATATGGAGTTATTATGGGAATAAGGACATATGGAGTTATGGGAATAAGGACAAGGACATATTGAGTTATTATAGGAATAAGGATGAGGACCTATGGATTTATTATAGGAATAAGGACAAGGACATATGGAGTTATTATGGGAATAAACGGGGTAGATTTGTCTCTTAATCTTGTGTGCTGATAATATGTCATATTTCTAATCCATTCAGGTCGACTACTGTGACTTCTCTTTCTGTCTGAAAATAACATTGTACTTAAAAAAAAAATATCAATGTCGTTTATCTTTACTTCTCTCTCCACAGAAAAAACAGCGGACCAAAGAGCTGTCGACCCTGTTCCACTCCTATAACCCCTACCACCACAAGGTAAGACATCAGTCATGTCAATCCCTTCATTTCATTCACCTTTCTGAGGGATTGTGCAGGCGGGAGTTTTTCAGATGTTCATGGTATATGCCAACTCTCGCCTTTCTCCTTCCTCAAAGCCTGAGAGGGGGATGTTCTGGTTGTTTATCCCTATGGTGTCCATTCCCATGGTGTCCATTCCTATGGTGTCCATTCCCATGGTGTCCATCCATAGGTGTCCATTCCTATGAGTGTCCATCCCTATGGTGTCCATCCCTATGGTGTCCATTCCTATGGTGTCCATCCCTATGAGTGTCCATTCATATGGTGTCCATCCCTATGAGTGTCCATCCCCATGGTGTCCATTCCTATGGTGTCCATCCCCATGGTGTCCATCCCTATGAGTGTCCATCCCTATGGTGTCCAGCCCTATGGTGTCCATCCCTATGGTGTCCATCCCCATGGTGTCCATCCCTATGTGTCCATGCCTATGGTGTCCATGCCTATGGTGTCCATCCCTATAAGTGTCCATTCCTATGGTGTCCATTCCTATGGTGTCCATTCCTATGGTGTCCATCCCTATAAGTGCCCATTCCTTGTTTCCAGTATATGGTGTGCAGAGTGAATCATACACTGTGAATCATTTGGTCCCATACAGAGGATGTGAGTAGAGTCCCAATGGAAATACACTGTGAATCATTTGGTCCCATACAGAGGATGTGAGTAGAGTCCCAATGGAAATACACTGTGAATCATTTGGTCCCATACAGAGGATGTGAGTAGAGTCCCAATGGAAATACACTGTGAATCATTTGGTCCCATACAGAGGATGTGAGTAGAGTCCCAATGGAAATACACTGTGAATCATTTGGTCCCATACAGAGGATGTGAGTAGAGTCCCAATGGAAATACACTGTAAATCATTTGGTCCCAAACAGAGGATGTGAGTAGAGTCCCAATGGAAATACACTGTGAATCATTTGGTCCCATACAGAGGATGTGAGTAGAGTCCCAATCGAAATACACTGTGAATAATTTGGTCCCATACAGAGGATGTGAGTAGAGTCCCAATGGAAATACACTGTGAATCATTTGGTCCCATACAGAGGATGTGAGTAGAGTCCCAATGGAAATACACTGTGAATCATTTGGTCCCATACAGAGGATGTGAGTAGAGTCCCAATGGAAATACACTGTGAATCATTTGGTCCCATACAGAGGATGTGAGTAGAGTCCCAATGGAAATACACTGTGAATCATTTGGTCCCATACAGAGGATGTGAGTAGAGTCCCAATGGAAATACACTGTGAATCATTTGGTCCCATACAGAGGATGTGAGTAGAGTCCCAATGGAAATACACTGTGAATCATTTGGTCCCATACAGAGGATGTGAGTAGAGTCCCAATGGAAATACACTGTGAATCATTTGGTCCCATACAGAGGATGTGAGTAGAGTCCCAATCGAAATACACTGTGAATAATTTGGTCCCATACAGAGGATGTGAGTAGAGTCCCAATGGAAATACACTGTGAATCATTTGGTCCCATACAGAGGATGTGAGTAGAGTCCCAATGGAAATACACTGTGAATCATTTGGTCCCATACAGAGGATGTGAGTAGAGTCCCAAAGGAAATACACTGTGAATCATTTGGTCCCATACAGAGGATGTGAGTAGAGTCCCAAAGGAAATACACTGTGAATCATTTGGTCCCATACAGAGGATGTGAGTAGAGTCCCAAAGGAAATACACTGTGAATCATTTGGTCCCATACAGAGGATGTGAGTAGAGTCCCAAAGGAAATACACTGTGAATCATTTGGTCCCATACAGAGGATGTGAGTAGAGTCCCAATGGAAATACACTGTGAATCATTTGGTCCCATACAGAGGATGTGAGTAGAGTCCCAATGGAAATACACTGTGAATCATTTGGTCCCATACAGAGGATGTGAGTAGAGTCCCAAAGGAAATACACTGTGAATCATTTGGTCCCATACAGAGGATGTGAGTAGAGTCCCAATGGAAATACACTGTGAATCATTTGGTCCCATACAGAGGATGTGAGTAGAGTCCCAATGGAAATACACTGTGAATCATTTGGTCCCATACAGAGGATGTGAGTAGAGTCCCAATGGAAATACACTGTGAATCATTTGGTCCCATACAGAGGATGTGAGTAGAGTCCCAAAGGAAATACACTGTGAATCATTTGGTCCCATACAGAGGATGTGAGTAGAGTCCCAATGGAAATACACTGTGAATCATTTGGTCCCATACAGAGGATGTGAGTAGAGTCCCAATGGAAATACACTGTGAATCATTTGAGAGTTCGACGCAATAGTCTGGTAGGAACATAAAGAGCTCAGCATTTAAACAACATTTTTGTTCTATTAAATCATCGTTGTCTATACGTTGCATTGTATTCATGACTTATTGCCTTTTTCTATTCAGTTTTAGAATGATTTTCTAGAAACTGGAGTTTGTCCAGTCTGTCTTCAGGCTGATGTGATGGTTCCTGGAGAGCCGGCCAGCAGAATATTTTCTCCTGTATTTGTTATGGATCCCCATTAGTTCCTGTCAAGACAGCAGCTACTCTTCCTGGGGTTTATTATGGATCCCCATTAGTTCCTGCCAAGGCAGCAGCTACTCTTCCTGGGGTTTATTATGGGTCCCCATTAGTTCCTGCCAATACAGCAGCTACTCTTCCTGGGGTTTATTATGGATCCCCATTAGTTCCTGTCAAGACAGCAGCTACTCTTCCTAGGGTTTATTATGGATCCCCATTAGTTCCTGTCAAGACAGCAGCTACTCTTCCTGGGGGTTTATTATGGATCCCCATTAGTTCCTGTCAAGACAGCAGCTACTCTTCCTGGGGTTTATTATGGATCCCCATTAGTTCCTGTCAAGACAGCAGCTACTCTTCCTGGGGTTTATTATGGATCCCCATTAGTTCCTGCCAATACAGCAGCTACTCTTCCTGGGGTTTATTATGGATCCCCATTAGTTCCTGCCAATACAGCAGCTACTCTTCCTGGGGTTTATTATGGGTCCCCATTAGTTCCTGCCAATACAGCAGCTATTCTTCCTGGGGTTTATTATGGATCCCCATTAGTTCCTGCCAAGGCAGCAGCTACTCTTCCTGGGGTTTATTATGGGTCCCCATTAGTTCCTGCCAATACAGCAGCTACTCTTCCTGGGGTTTATTATGGGTCCCCATTAGTTCCTGCCAAGGCAGCAGCTACTCTTCCTGGGGTTTATTATGGGTCCCCATTAGTTCCTGCCAATACAGCAGCTACTCTTCCTGGGGTTTATTATGGGTCCCCATTAGTTCCTGCCAATACAGCAGCTACTCTTCCTGGGGTTTATTATGGGTCCCCATTAGTTCCTGCCAAGGCAGCAGCTACTCTTCCTGGGGTTTATTATGGGTCCCCATTAGTTCCTGCCAATACAGCAGCTACTCTTCCTGGGGTTTATTATGGATCCCCATTAGTTCCTGTCAAGACAGCAGCTACTCTTCCTGGGGTTTATTATGGATCCCCATTAGTTCCTGTCAAGACAGCAGCTACTCTTCCTGGGGTTTATTATGGATCCCCATTAGTTCCTGCCAATACAGCAGCTACTCTTCCTGGGGTTTATTATGGATCCCCATTAGTTCCTGCCAATACAGCAGCTACTCTTCCTGGGGTTTATTATGGGTCCCCATTAGTTCCTGCCAATACAGCAGCTATTCTTCCTGGGGTTTATTATGGATCCCCATTAGTTCCTGCCAAGGCAGCAGCTACTCTTCCTGGGGTTTATTATGGGTCCCCATTAGTTCCTGCCAATACAGCAGCTACTCTTCCTGGGGTTTATTATGGGTCCCCATTAGTTCCTGCCAAGGCAGCAGCTACTCTTCCTGGGGTTTATTATGGGTCCCCATTAGTTCCTGCCAATACAGCAGCTACTCTTCCTGGGGTTTATTATGGGTCCCCATTAGTTCCTGCCAATACAGCAGCTACTCTTCCTGGGGTTTATTATGGGTCCCCATTAGTTCCTGCCAAGGCAGCAGCTACTCTTCCTGGGGTTTATTATGGGTCCCCATTAGTTCCTGCCAATACAGCAGCTACTCTTCCTGGGGTTTATTATGGATCCCCATTAGTTCCTGCCAAGGCAGCAGCTACTCTTTCTGGGGTTTATTATGGATCCCCATAAGTTCCTGTCAAGGCAGCAGCTACTCTTCCTGGGGGTTTATTATGGATCCCCATTAGTTCCTTTCAAGGAAGCAGCTACTCTTCCTGGGGTTTATTATGGATCCCCATTAGTTCCTGTCAAGGCAGCAGCTACTCTTCCTGGGGTTTATTATGGATCCCCATTAGTTCCTGCCAAGACAGCAGCTACTCTTCCTGGGGTTTATTATGGATCCCCATTAGTTCCTATCAAGGCAGCAGCTACTCTTCCTGGTGTTTATTATGGATCCCCATTAGTTCCTGTCAAGGCAGCAGCTACTCTTCCTGGGGGTTTATTATGGATCCCCATTAGTTCCTATCAAGGAAGCAGCTACTCTTCCTGGGGTTTATTATGGATCCCCATTAGTTCCTTTCAAGGAAGCAGCTACTCTTCCTGGGGTTTATTATGGATCCCCATTAGTTCCTGTCAAGGCAGCAGCTACTCTTCCTGGGGTTTATTATGGATCCCCATTAGTTCCTGTCAAGGCAGCAGCTACTCTTCCTGGGGTTTATTATGGATCCCCATTAGTTCCTGTCAAGGCAGCAGCTACTCTTCCTGGGGTTTATTATGGATCCCCATTAGTTCCTGTCAAGGCAGCAGCTACTCTTCCTGGGGGTTTATTATGGATCCCCATTAGTTCCTTTCAAGGCAGCAGCTGGTGATTAGCAGCATTACCATGGTCTAACTGACTGGAGAGGACTGGTGATTAGCAGCATTACCATGGTCTAACTGACTGGAGAGGACTGGTGATTAGCAGCATTACCATGGTCTAACTGACTGGAGAGGACTGGTGATTAGCAGCATTACCATGGTCTAACTGACTGGAGAGGACTGGTGATTAGCAGCATTACCATGGTCTAACAGACTGGTGATTAGCAGCATTACCATGGTCTGACTGGTGATTAGCAGCATTACCATGGTCTAACAGACTGGAGAGGACTGGTGATTAGCAGCATTACCATGGTCTAACTGACTGGAGATAGAGAGAGGAGACTGACTGGAGATAGAGAGAGGAGACTGACTGGAGATGGAGAGAGGAGACTGACTGGAGATGGAGAGAGGAGACTGACTGGAGAGAGGAGACTGACAGAAGATGGAGAGATGAGACTGACTGGAGAGAGGAGACTGACTGGAGATGGAGAGAGGCGACTGACTGGAGATGGAGAGAGGAGACTGACAGGAGGTGGAGAGAGGAGACTGACAGGAGGTGGAGAGAGGAGACTGACTGGAGATGGAGAGAGGAGACTGACTTGAGATAGGAGACTGACTGGAGATGGAGAGAGGAGACTGACTGGAGATGGAGAGATGAGACTGACTGGAGATGGAGAGATGAGACTGACTGGAGATGGAGAGATGAGACTGACTGGAGATGGAGAGATGAGACTGACTGGAGATGGAGAGATGAGACTGACTGGAGATGGAGAGAGGAGACTGACTGGGTGGTGAGAGGAGACTGGTGAGAGGAGACTGACTGGACATGGAGAGAGGAGACTGACTGGAGATGGAGAGAGGAGACTGACAGGAGATGGAGAAAGGAGACTGACTGGAGAGAGGAAACTGATTGGAGTGGGGAGAGGAGACTGACTGGAGATGGAGAGAGGAGACTGACTGGACATGGAGAGAGGAGACTGACTAGAGATGGAGAGATGAGACTGACAGGAGATGGAGAGAGGAGACTGACAGGAGATGGAGAGAGGAGACTGACTGGAGGTGGTGAGAGGAGACTGACTGGAGGTGGTGAGAGGAGACTGACAGAAGATGGAGAGAGGAGACTGACTGGAGGTGGTGAGAGGAGACTGACTGGAGATGGAGCGAGGAGACTGACTGGAGATAGAGAGAGGAGACTGACAGGAGATAGAGAGAGGAGACTGACTGGAGATGGAGAGATGAGACTGACTGGAGATGGAGAGATGAGACTGACTGGAGATGGAGAGAGGAGACTGACTGGAGATGGAGAGAGAAGACTGACTGGACATGGAGAGAGGAGACTGACTGGAGATGGAGAAGGGAGACTGACTGGAGAGAGGAAACTGACTGGAGATGGAGAGAGGAGACTGACAGAAGATGGAGAGATGAGACTGACTGGAGAGAGGAGACTGACTGGAGATGGAGAGAGGCGACTGACTGGAGATGGAGAGAGGAGACTGACAGGAGGTGGAGAGAGGAGACTGACTGGAGATAGGAGACTGACTGGAGATGGAGAGAGGAGACTGACTGGAGATGGAGAGATGAGATTGACTGGAGATGGAGAGATGAGACTGACTGGAGATGGAGAGATGAGACTGACTGGAGATGGAGAGAGGAGACTGACTGGAGGTGGTGAGAGGAGACTGACAGGAGATGGAGTAAGGAGCCTGACTGGAGATGGAAAGAGGAGACTGACAGGAGATGGAGAGAGGAGACTGACTGGAGAGAGGAAACTGATTGGAGTGGGGAGAGGAGACTGACTGGAGATAGAGAGAGAAGACTGACTGGAGATAGAGAGAGGAGACTGACTGGAGATGGAGAGAGGAGACTGAAGACTGACTGGAGATGGAGAGAGGAGACTGACTGGAGATGGAGAGAGGAGACTGACAGGAGATGGAGAGAGGAGACTGACAGGAGATGGAGAGAGTATCTCCAGTCAGTCTCCTCTCTCCATCTCCTGTCAGTCTCATCTCTCCATCTCTAGTCAGTCTCATCTCTCCATCTCCAGTCAGTCTATACGTGATATCCTAACTTTATTGAGACAGGAGATGTGATGTTTTAATGAAGCAGGTTATTGACTGATGGTTGCCTGATTGTCAGACACAACTCTTAGTTCTCTCTCCCAACTAAATTAAATCACCGTCTAGAATTAAAACTGTCCATCGCTGTCATTCTCTTCAACAGTCTTAATCGGTTTGACCTGCGTTGAGGTTTTCTGTTCGTGTTTAACTCTGTGGTGAAATCTCCTGCAGCTTCTCTCCTACAGTCTTAATGAACAGAAAGGAAGGAAGCTCACACATCCTCTGGAATGATATGTCTTCCTCACACACACACATTTTTCCCGCCCGCACACACACACACACACACACACACACACACACACGTGTACATACACACGCACATGGGCGCAAGCCCACAAACACACACACAGTTCCGGGAGAGTGTGTGGAAACGGAGACAGAGGTGTTTTGTAAAGTGTGCGTCTGTGTGTGTGTGCGTGTGTGTGTGTGTGTGTTTTTACTGTAATACTCCCTCAATGTAAAGTCTCTGAATGTAATACTCCCTAAATGTAAAGTATCTCAGTGTAATACTCCCTAAATGTACAGTCTCTGAATGTAATACTCCCTAAATGTACAGTCTCTGAATGTAATACTCCCTAAATGTACAGTCTCTGAATGTAATACTCCCTAAATGTACAGTCTCTGAATGTAATACTCCCTAAATGTAAAGTATCTCAGTGTAATACTCCCTAAATGTACAGTCTCTGAATGTAATACTACCTCAATGTAAAGTCTCTGAATGTAATACTCCCTCAATGTACAGTCTCTGAATGTAATACTCCCTAAATGTAAAGTCTCTGAATGTAATACTCCCTAAATGTAATACTCCCTCAATGTAAAGTCTCTGAATGTAATACTCCCTAAATGTAATACTCCCTCAATGTAAAGTCTCTGAATGTAATACTCCTAAATGTAATACTCCCTCAATGTAAAGTCTCTGAATGTAATACTCCCTAAATGTAATACTCACTCAATGTAAAGTCTCTGAATGTAATACTCACTAAATGTAATACTCCCTCAATGTAAAGTCTCTGAATGTAATACTCACTAAATGTAATACTCCCTCAATGTAAAGTCTCTGAATGTAATACTCACTAAATGTAATACTCCCTAAATGTAAAGTCTCTGAATGTAATACTCCCTAAATGTAAAGTCTCTGAATGTAATACTCCCTAAATGTAAAGTCTCTGAATGTAATACTCCCTAAATGTAAAGTCTCTGAATGTAATACTCACTAAATGTAATACTCACTCAATGTAAAGTCTCTGAATGTAATACTCCCTAAATGTAAAGTCTCTGAATGTAATACTCCCTAAATGTAAAGTCTCTGAATGTAATACTCCCTAAATGTAATACTCCCTCAATGTAAGGTCTCTCTGATTTTAGTTTGAAGTAGCGAACATCATCCTGAGGCCCTTCCTTACATGGCCAGTGCCCACAGTGGGTCTGTTGATTGAAATTACCATGTCGTAAAGCACAGATTACACACAGATCTGAATAGTTTTAATAATGTCCTCCTCTCCTTGTTCCTCATAGCCTCCCTCTGTTACACACACACACACACACACACACACACACACCCCGGGCCCCTCTGTTATACACACACACACCCACACACACCCCGGGCCCCTCTGTTACTGGGGTAATTACATGGTATAGCGGGGTTTGTCCCCGGATGTTATTGCTGACATGCCTCATAATGGCAGCCTTAAGGACACATCAGTGTAAATAAGAGCTGAGTCGACTGCTTCACCCAAACAGCCTCGTTGCTTATACGACTGTTATATATCTGTTGGCCACATTAGATAAACATGGACAAGTTGATTACTCACCGTGTTCGTCCTTGGTAATTTATGAGACGTTTCCCGAAAATGGCACCCTATTCCCGGTATAGTGCACTTACCCCTATGGGACCTGGTCGAAAGTAGTGCACCAGATAAGGGAATATAGGGTCCCATTTGGGCCGCTGGCATGGGTTAATGTAGACACAGATTAGAGCAACACCTAAAACAGCCAGCCACACATTGGTGCGGCTGGCTTCCGGGTTGGATGTGCGCTGTGTTAAGAAGCAGTGCGGCTTGGTTGGGTTCTGTATCGGAGGACGCATGACCTTCGACCTTCGTCTCTCCCGAGCCTGTACGGGAGTTGTAGCGATGAGACAAGATAGTAGCTACTAACAATTGGATACCACGAAATTGGGGAGAAAATCAATTAAAAAAAATATATATATATAAATGTACAAGGTGGAAATCTGCAGACATCTGCTAGGAATAACTGACGCTGCTGTTACTTCCCTGTTGGCCGACGTAGAGCTGCTGTTACTTCCCTGTTGGCCGACGTAGAGCTGCTGTTACGTCCCTGTTGGCCGACGTAGAGCTGCTGTTACTTCCCTGTTGGCCGACGTAGAGCTGCTGTTACTTCCCTGTTGGCCGACGTAGAGCTGCTGTTACTTCCCCGTTGGCCGACGTAGAGCTGCTGTTACTTCCCCGACGTAGAGCTGCTGTTACTTCCCTGTTGGCCGACGTAGAGCTGCTGTTACTTCCCTGTTGGCCGACGTAGAGCTGCTGTTACTTCCCCGACGTAGAGCTGCTGTTACTTCCCAGTTGGCCGACGTAGAGCTGCTGTTACTTCCCTGTTGGCCGACGTAGAGCTGCTGTTACTTCCCTGTTGGCCGACGTAGAGCTGCTGTTACTTCCCTGTTGGCCGACGTAGAGCTGCTGTTACTTCCCTGTTGGCCGACGTAGAGCTGCTGTTACTTCCCTGTTGGCCGACGTAGAGCTGCTGTTACTTCCCTGTTGGCCGACGTAGAGCTGCTGTTACTTCCCCGACGTAGAGCTGCTGTTACTTCCCCGTTGGCCGACGTAGAGCTGCTGTTACTTCCCCGTTGGCCGACGTAGAGCTGCTGTTACTTCCCCGTTGGCCGACGTAGAGCTGCTGTTACTTCCCTGTTGGCCGACGTAGAGCTGCTGTTACTTCCCCGTTGGCCGACATAGAGCTGCTGTTACTTCCCTGTTGGCCGACGTAGAGCTGCTGTTACTTCCCTGTTGGCCGACGTAGAGCTGCTGTTACTTCCCCGTTGGCCGACGTAGAGCTGCTGTTGCTTCCCCGTTGGCCGACGTAGAGCTGCTGTTACTTCCCCGTTGGCTGCTGTTACTTCCCTGTTGGCCGACGTAGAGCTGCTGTTACTTCCCTGTTGGCCGACGTAGAGCTGCTGTTACTTCCCTGTTGGCCGACGTAGAGCTGCTGTTACTTCCCTGTTGGCCGACGTAGAGCTGCTGTTACTTCCCCGTTGGCCGACGTAGAGCTGCTGTTACTTCCCCGTTGGCCGACGTAGAGCTGCTGTTACTTCCCCGACGTAGAGCTGCTGTTACTTCCCTGTTGGCCGACGTAGAGCTGCTGTTACTTCCCCGTTGGCCGACGTAGAGCTGCTGTTACTTCCCGTTGGCCGACGAACTGCTGTTACTTCCCGGCGTAGAGCTGCTGTTACTTCCCTGTTGGCCGGCGTAGAGCTGCTGTTACTTCCCGTTGGCCGTACGAGCTGCTGTTACTTCCCGTTGGCCGACGTAGAGCTGCTGTTACTTCCCGGCGACGAGAGCTGCTGTTACTTCCCTGTTGGCCGACGTAGAGCTGCTGTTACTTCCCCGTTGGCCGACGTAGAGCTGCTGTTACTTCCCCGTTGGCCGACGTAGAGCTGCTGTTACTTCCCTGTTGGCCGACGTAGAGCTGCTGTTACTTCCCCGACGTAGAGCTGCTGTTACTTCCCTGTTGGCTGCTGTTACTTCCCCGTTGGCCGACGTAGAGCTGCTGTTACTTCCCTGTTGACCGACGTAGAGCTGCTGTTACTTCCCCGACGTAGAGCTGCTGTTACTTCCCTGTTGGCCGACGTAGAGCTGCTGTTACTTCCCCGTTGGCCGACGTAGAGCTGCTGTTACTTCCCCGACGTAGAGCTGTTGTTACTTCCCCGTTGGCCGACGTAGATCTGCTGTTACTTCCCCGTTGGCCGACGTAGAGCTGAGTGGTAGTTGTGTTGTTGTTGGGTGGTAGTTGGGTGGTAGTTGGCTAGTTGTTGGGTGGTAGTTGGGTGGTAGTTTGTTGGGTGGTAGTTTGCTAGTTGTTGGGTGGTAGTTGGCTAGTTGTTGGGTGGTAGTTGGCTAGTTGTTGGGTGGTAGTTGGCTAGTTGTTGGGTGGTAGTTTGTTGGGTGGTAGTTGGCTAGTTGTTGGGTGGTAGTTGGCTAGTTGTTGGGTGGTTGTTGGGTGGTAGTTGGGTGGTTGTTGGGTGGTTTTTGGGTGGTTGTTGGGTGGTTGTTGGGTAGTTGTTGGGTAGTATTTGGGTGGTAGTTGGGTAGTTGTTGGGTGGTTGTTGGCTAGTAGTAGTTGGCTAGTTGTTGTGTAGTTGTTGCTTGGTTGTTGTGTAGTTGTTGGGTGGTAGTTTGTTGGGTGGTAGTTGGCTTGTTGTTGGGTGGTAGTTGGGTGGTTGTTGGGTGGTAGTTGGGTAGTTGTTGGGTAGTAATTGGGCGGTAGTTGGGTGGTTGTTGGGTGGTAGTTGGGTAGTAGTTGGGTAGTAGTTGGGTGGTAGTTGGGTGGTTATTGGGTGGTAGTTGGCTAGTTGTTGGGTGGTTGTTGGGTGGTAGTTGGCTAGTTGTTGGGTGGTTGTTGGGTGGTAGTTGGCTAGTTGTTGGGTGGTTGTTGGGTGGTAGTTGGCTAGTTGTTGGGTTGTTGTTGGCTAGTTGTTTGATGGTTGTTGGGTGGTTGTTGTGTGGTAGTCGGGTTGTTGTTGGGTGGTTGTTGGCTAGTTGTTGGGTGGTTGTTGGCTAGTTGTTGGGTGGTTGTTGGCTAGTTGTTTGATGGTTGTTGGGTGGTAGTTGAGTGGGCAATGTAGCAGTGATCAGGGAATTTGTCTAAATAGACTGTCTGCTAATCAACCAGTAGCAGAGAGCAGCCAAGCTACAACTCACCTGAGACAGTCAGTCTGGAGGCTGCTGGCAAACACAAACCGCACACACACACACAAACCACACACACACACACAAACCACACACACACACACACACACCACACCACACACACTAGAGCTGTGGTCCTTTATAATAAATCCTGGCTGTGAAAGTGCTGTCCGTCTGGGACCAGTCTTATTAGCATGACTTCTACCAGCCAGCTGCACACACACACACACACACACACACACACACACACACACACACACACACACACACACACACAAACCACACACACACACAAACCACACACACACCACACACACACACACACACACACCACACACACACACACCACCCAGACACAGACACATAAACACACCACACACACACATCACATACACACACACACACCACACCACACACCGTGTCCCGTTGCTGTATAAAGTCTCTTAGCCAGTTGTCAGGCAGCATCCTGCTCCAGTGTGTTTGCTGTTCAGTCATTCCCTGTCCAAACCACCCACCGATAGACAAGACTAACACAACAAAGGGACCAAGTGCTACGTGTTCACTTCCTCCCCGGCTGCTCACGTTTACCTGGAGCTGATCACTCAGCCTATCAGAGAGGCCTGGGATGTATTGATACCTGATGTCGTGTTCTGTTGAATGGACTACAGGATGTATTGATACCTGATGTAGTGTTCTGTTGAATGGACTACAGGATGTATTGATACCTGATGTAGTGTTCTGTTGTATTGATACCTGATGTAGTGTTCTGTTGAATGGACTACAGGATGTATTGATATGTGATGTAGTGTTCTGTTGAATGGACTACAGGATGTATTGATACCTGATGTAGTGTTCTGTTGAATGGACTACAGGATGTATTGATATGTGATGTAGTGTTCTGTTGAATGGACTACAGGATGTATTGATACCTGATGTAGTGTTCTGTTGAATGGACTACAGGATGTATTGATACCTGATGTAGTGTTCTGTTGAATGGACTACAGGATGTATTGATACCTGATGTCGTGTTCTGTTGAATGGACTACAGGATGTATTGATACCTCATGTAGTGTTCTGTTGAATGGACTACAGGATGTATTGATACCTGATGTAGTGTTCTGTTGAATGGACTACAGGATGTATTGATACCTGATGTAGTGTTCTGTTGAATGGACTACAGGATGTATTGATACCTGATGTAGTGTTCTGTTGAATGGACTACAGGATGTATTGATACCTGATGTAGTGATCTGTTGAATGCACTACAGGATGTATTGATATGTGATGTAGTGTTCTGTTGAATGGACTACAGGATGTATTGATATGTGATGTAGTGTTCTGTTGAATGGACTACAGGATGTATTGATACCTGATGTAGTGTTCTGTTGAATGGACTACA
>NW_027039457.1:29261-34261 GCF_034236695.1 Oncorhynchus nerka | reverse complement strand
AACATATCCTACCAAATGGAGCGGCTGGGGTTTACGTACAGAAAAGTAGGAAATGCTCTGACATCAGGTTGGGGAAACAGGTGAACGTACGACAGCACGTCTTTTAAGAGGAGAAGTCATCCCCCCCTCCTCCCCCCTCCTCCTCTTCCCGTCCTTCTCACAGTCCTCCTCCCCCTCCCCTCCTCCTCTCCCGCTCCTCCTCCCCTCCCCCTCCTCCTCCCCCATCAACCTCTCCACCCCCTTCCCCTTCCTCCTCTCCCCCTCTCCTCCTCCTCCTCCCCCATCCTCCTCCTCTCCCCTCCTCTCCCCTCCTCCTCTCCTCCTCTCCCTCCTCCTCCTCCTCTCTCCCCTCCTCCTCTCCTCCTCCTCTCCCCCGTCCTCCTCCCCCTCCTCCTCTCCCCCTCCTCCTCTCCCCCTCCTCCTCTCCCCCTCCTCCTCACCTCGTTGTGTTATAATGTTAATGCTGATAACCCCCTCTCCCCCGTCCTCCTCCCCCTCCTCCTCTCCCCCCGTCCTCCTCCCCCTCCTCATCTCCCCCTCTCCCCCTCCTCTTCACCTCGTTGTGTTATAATGTTAATGCTGATAACCCCCTCTCCCCCGTCCTCCTCCCCTCCTCATCTCCCCGTCCTCCTCCCCCTCCTCCCTCTCCCCCGTCCTCCTCCCCCTCCTCATCTCCCCCGTCCTCCTCCCCCTCCTCATCTCCCCCCTCTCCCCCTCCTCCTCACCTCGTTGTGTTATAATGTTAATGCTGATAACCCCCTCTCCCCCGTCCTCCTCCCCCTCCTCCTCTCCCCCGTCCTCCCTCCCCCCTCCTCCCCCCCCCGTCCTCCTCCCCCTCCTCATCTCCCCCTCTCCCCCTCCTCCTCACCTCGTTGTGTTATAATGTTAATGCTGATAACCCCCTAACCCCCCTCTCCCCCGTCCCTCCCCTCCTCCTCCCCCCCGTCCTCCTCCCCTCCTCATCTCCCCCTCTCCCCCTCCTCCTCACCTCGTTGTGTTATAATGTTAATGCTGATAACCCCCTCTCCCCGTCCTCCTCCCCTCCTCCTCTCCCCCGTCCTCCTCCCCCTCCTCATCTCCCCCTCTCCCCCTCCTCCTCACCTCGTTGTGTTATAATGTTAATGCTGATAACCCCCCTGTCCCCATGTGGCTGATAAGCCACTTCTAGGCTCTCGCATTATTGGCCCCCTGATACTAGAATCTAGTGTCTGCTCTCGTGTGTGTGTGTGTGTGTGTGTGTGTGTGTGTGTGTGTGTGTGTGTGTGTGTGTGCGTGTGTGTGCGTGTGTGAGTGCATGTATGTGTTAGTCTACATGAGTGTGTCTGCATTCGCAGGCCTTGATGCTGTGAGGTGCTCTCTCCTCTCTCTATAATATTATATACAGATAGATGCTGTGTGGTGCTCTCTCCTCTCTCTATAATATTATATACAGATAGATGCTGTGTGGTGCTCTCTCCTCTCTCTATAATATTATATACAGATAGATGCTGTGAGGTGCTCTCTCCTCTCTCTATAATATTATATACAGATAGATGCTGTGAGGTGCTCTCTCCAGATAGATGCTGTGAGGTGCTCTCTCTCTCTATAATATTATATACAGATAGATGCTGTGAGGTGCTCTCTCCTCTATAATATTATATACAGATAGATGCTGTGAGGTATATACATATAGATAGATGCTGTGAGGTGCTCTCTCCTCTCTCTATAATATTATATACAGATAGATGCTGTGAGGTGCTCTCTCCTCTCTCTATAATATTATATACAGATAGATGCTGTGAGGTGCTCTCTCCTCTCTCTCTATAATATTATATACAGATAGATGCTGTGAGGTGCTCTCTCCTCTCTCTATAATATTATATACAGATAGATGCTGTGAGGTGCTCTCTCCTCTCTCACTATAATATTATATACAGATAGATGCTGTGAGGTGCTCTCTCTCTCTCTATAATATTATATACAGATAGATGCTGTGAGGTGCTCTCTCCTCTCTCTATAATATTATATACAGATAGATGCTGTGAGGTGCTCTCTCCTCTCTCTCTATAATATTATATACAGATAGATGCTGTGAGGTGCTCTCTCCTCTCTCTATAATATTATATACAGATAGATGCTGTGAGGTGCTCTCTCCTCTCTCACTATAATATTATATACAGATAGATGCTGTGAGGTGCTCTCTCCTCTCTCTCTATAATATTATATACTATAATATTATATACAGATAGATGCTGTGAGGTGCTCTCTCCTCTCTCTATAATATTATATACAGATAGATGCTGTGAGGTGCTCTCTCCTCTCTCTATTATATAATAGATGCTGTGATATATAATATTATATACAGATAGATGCTGTGAGGTGCTCTCTCCTCTCTCTATAATATTATATACAGATAGATGCTGTGAGGTGCTCTCTCCTCTCTCTATAATATTATATACAGATAGATGCTGTGAGGTGCTCTCTCCTCTCTCTATAATATTATATACAGATAGATGCTGTGTGGTGCTCTCTCCTCTCTCTATAATATTATATACAGATAGATGCTGTGAGGTGCTCTCTCCTCTCTCTATAATATAATAGATTATATACATATAGATAGATGCTGTGAGGTGCTCTCTCCTCTCTCTCTATAATATTATATACAGATAGATGCTGTGAGGTGCTCTCTCCTCTCTCTCTATAATATTATATACAGATAGATGCTGTGAGGTGCTCTCTCCTCTCTCTCTATAATATTATATACAGATAGATGCTGTGAATATTATATACAGATAGATGCTCTCTCCTCTCTCTATAATATTATATACAGATAGATGCTGTGTCCTCTCTCTATAATATTATATACAGATAGTGCTCTCTCTCTCTCTCTATAATATTATATACAGATAGATGCTGTGAGGTGCTCTCTCCTCTCTCTATAATATTATATACAGATAGATGCTGTGAGGTGCTCTCAGATAGATGCTGTGAGGTGCTCTCTCCTCTCTATAATATTATATACAGATAGATGCTGTGAGGTGCTCTCTCCTCTCTCTATAATATTATATACAGATAGATGCTGTGTGGTGCTCTCTCCTAATCTCTATACAGATAATATTATATATACAGATAGATGCTGTGTGGTGCTCTCTCCTCTCTCTATAATATTATATACAGATAGATGCTGTGAGGTGCTCTCTCCTCTCTCTATAATATTATATACAGATAGATGCTGTGAGGTGCTCTCTCCTCTCTCTATAATATTATATACAGATAGATGCTGTGAGGTGCTCTCTCCTCTCTCTCTATAATATTATATACAGATAGATGCTGTGAGGTGCTCTCTCCTCTCTCTCTATAATATTATATACAGATAGATGCTGTGAGGTGCTCTCTCCTCTCTCTATAATATTATATACAGATAGATGCTGTGAGGTGCTCTCTCCTCTCTCTATAATATTATATACAGATAGATGCTGTGAGGTGCTCTCTCCTCTCTCTATAATATTATATACAGATAGATGCTGTGAGGTGCTCTCTCCTCTCAGTATAATATTATATACAGATAGATGCTGTGAGGTGCTCTCTCCTCTCTCTTATATATATGCTGTGATATTATATATATACAGATAGATGCTGTGTGGTGCTCTCTCCTCTCTGTGTCTCTGTCTCTATAATATTATATACAGATAGATGCTGTGAGGTGCTCTCTCCTCTCTCAGTATAATATTATATACAGATAGATGCTGTGAGGTGCTCTCTCCTCTCTCTATAATATTATATACTATAATATTATATACAGATAGATGCTGTGAGGTGCTCTCTCCTCTCTCTATAATATTATATACAGATAGATGCTGTGAGGTGCTCTCTCCTCTCTCACTATAATATTATATACAGATAGATGCTGTGAGGTGCTCTCTCCTCTCTCACTATAATATTATATACAGATAGATGCTGTGTGGTGCTCTCTCCTCTCTCACTATAATATTATATACAGATAGATGCTGTGAGGTGCTCTCTCCTCTCTCTATAATATTATATACAGATAGATCCTGTGAGGTGCTCTCTCCTCTCTCAGTATAATATTATATACAGATAGATGCTGTGAGGTGCTCTCTCCTCTCTCTATAATATTATATACAGATAGATGCTGTGAGGTGCTCTCTCCTCTCTCTATAATATTATATACAGATAGATGCTGTGAGGTGCTCTCTCCTCTCTCTATAATATTATATACAGATAGATGCTGTGAGGTGCTCTCTCCTCTCTCTATAATATTATATACAGATATAATATTATATACAGATAGATGCTGTGAGGTGCTCTCTCCTCTCTCAGATAATATTATATACAGATAGATGCTGTGAGGTGCTCTCTCTCTCTCTATAATATTATATACAGATAGATGCTGTGAGGTGCTCTCTCCTCTCTCTCTATAATATTATATACAGATAGATGCTGTGAGGTGCTCTCTCCTCTCTCTATAATATTATATACAGATAGATGCTGTGAGGTGCTCTCTCCTCTCTCTATAATATTATATACAGATAGATGCTGTGAGGTGCTCTCTCCTCTCTCTCTATAATATTATATACAGATAGATGCTGTGAGGTGCTCTCTCCTCTCTCAGATAGATGCTGTAGGTGCTATAATATTATATACAGATAGATGCTGTGAGGTGCTCTCTCCTCTCTCACTATAATATTATATACAGATAGATGCTGTGAGGTGCTCTCTCCTCTCTCTCACTATAATATTATATACAGATAGATGCTGTGAGGTGCTCTCTCCTCTCTCTATAATATTATATACAGATAGATGCAGTGAGGTGCTCTCTCCTCTCTATAATATTATATACAGATAGATGCTGTGAGGTGCTCTCTCCTCTCTCTATAATATTATATACAGATAGATGCTGTGAGGTGCTCTCTCCTCTCTCTATAATATTATATACAGATAGATGCTGTGAGGTGCTCTCTCCTCTCTCAGTATAATATTATATACAGATAGATGCTGTG
>NW_027039457.1:10000-28761 GCF_034236695.1 Oncorhynchus nerka | reverse complement strand
CTGCGAATGCAGACACACTCATGTAGACTAACACATACATGCACACACACACGCACACACACGCACACACGCACACACACACACACACACACACACACGAGAGCAGACACTAGATTCTAGTATCAGGGGCCAATAATGCGAGAGCCTAGAAGTGGCTTATCAGGCACATGGGGACAGGGGGTTATCAGCATTAACATTATAACACAACGAGGTGAGGAGGAGGGGGAGAGGGGGAGATGAGGAGGGGGAGGAGGACGGGGGAGGAGGAGGGGGAGGAGGACGGGGAGAGGGGGTTATCAGCATTAACATTATAACACAACGAGGTGAGGAGGAGGGGGAGAGGGGGGGGAGATGAGGAGGAGCGGGAGAGGAGGAGGATTGATGGGGGAGGAGGAGGGGGAGGGGAGGAGGAGCGGGAGAGGAGGAGGAGGAGGAGGGGGGGATGACTTCTCCTCTTAAAAGACGTGCTGTCGTACGTTCACCTGTTTCCCCAACCTGATGTCAGAGCATTTCCTACTTTTCTGTACGTAAACCCCAGCCGCTCCATTTGGTAGGATATGTTACAAATTACAATTCGTATTATATAATGACTAAACAAAAACGCAACATGCAACAATTTCAATGGTTTCATTGAGTCACAGTTCATATAAGGGATTTATTTTTTAATTTTAATTTTATTATTTAACCTTTATTTAACTAGGCAGGTCAGTTACGTACAAATTCTTATTTACAATGACGGCCTAGGAACAGCAGGGTTTAACTGCCTTGTTCAGGGGCAGAACGACAGATTTTTACCTTGTCAGCTCGGGGATTCGATCTAGCAACCTTTCAGTTACTAGTCCAACGCTCTAAACACTAAGTTACCTGCCGTCCCTACACTCTAACCACTAGGCTACCTGCCGTCTCTACACTCTAACCACTAGGCTACCTGCCGTCCCTACACTCTAACCACTAGGCTACCTGCCGTCCCTACACTCTAACCACTAGGCTACCTGCCGTCCCTACACTCTAACCACTAGGCTACCTGCCGTCCCTACACTCTAACCACTAGGCTACCTGCCGTCCCTACACTCTAACCACTAGGCTACCTGCCGTCCCTACACTCTAACCACTAGGCTACCTGCCGTCCCTACACTCTAACCATTAGGCTACCTGCCGTCCCTACACTCTAACCACTAGGCTACCTGCCGTCCCTACACTCTAACCACTAGGCTACCCTGCCGTCCCTCCACTCTAACCACTAGGCTACCTGCCGTCCCTACACTCTAACCACTAGGCTACCTGCCGTCCCTACACTCTAACCACTAGGCTACCTGCCTGCCCCTACACTCTAACCACTAGGCTACCTGCCGTCCCTACACTCTAACCACTAGGCTACCTGACGCCCCTACACTCTAACCACTAGGCTACCTGCCGTCCCTACACTCTAACCACTAGGCTACCTGCCGTCCCTACACTCTAACCACTAGGCTACCTGCCGTCCCTACACTCTAACCACTAGGCTACCTGCCGTCCCTACACTCTAACCACTAGGCTACCTGCCTGCCCCTACACTCTAACCACTAGGCTACCTGCCGTCCCTACACTCTAACCACTAGGCTACCTGCCTGCACCTACACTCTAACCACTAGGCTACCTGCCGTCCCTACACTCTAACCACTAGGCTACCTGCCTGCCCCTACACTCTAACCACTAGGCTACCTGCCGTCCCTACACTCTAACCACTAGGCTACCTGCCGTCCCTACACTCTAACCACTAGGCTACCTGCCGTCCCTACACTCTAACCACTAGGCTACCTGCCGTCCTACACTCTAACCACTAGGCTACCTGCCGTCCCTACACTCTAACCACTAGGCTACCTGCCGTCCCTACACTCTAACCACTAGGCTACCTGTCGCCCCAATCAGTCAATTGAAATACATTTATTAGGCCCTTGTCTATGGATTTCACATGACTGGGCAGGGGCGTAGCTATAGGTGGGGGCCTGGGAGGGCATAGGCCAACCCACTTGTGAGCCAGGCCCAGCCAATAAGCATGAGTTTTTCCCCCACAAAAGGGCTTATTACAGACAGAAATACTCCGGCGGCTTATGGTCTTTGATATTGATTACTAGTCTCTGCAGCGAGGAATTCGGCATGATTGAACGGGAAGAACGACAACCGCCGAAACATCCATTCTATAACGAATGTCACTTTGAACTATCCCCTCTAACCAAGACAGAGAGAGAGACGGACAATTCTACGAAAGAAAGACTTCTCAACCGCGATCAAGACGACACACTGAGCGCAAACATATATTGATTGCAAGTCGACTTCCATTGCCCTCTGTCTAACAAGCCGCCATACCGAAGCTTAGCCCACTAAGGCGTAACCATATTTACTGTTTGTTTATGCATTTCTGCACTACTTAGTTAGTAATAAATAAATTATTTAAGACAATTGATGCATGGATGACTCATAGTGAAGACTGGGCTTGTGCAGATAACCAACAATTCACGCACGTTTGGAATGAGACTAACGTGAGGTAAAATAAATAAATCATTCATCAGAAGACTATGGATCAGATATGAAAAATATGTGAAAGGTTATATTGGGACATTATAACCTTGTAATCCTGAATACTTTCCTTGGTGCCCCTATTTTCTAGTTAATTACAGTTACACGATTAATTACTTTGATCGCGTAATACTAATTACAGGGCATCTTTGATAAACGATGTCTTCAATTGAATGATAGTAAAGACACGACACCTGTCAGGTGGATGGATTATCTTGGCAAATGACAAATGCTCACTAACAGGGATGAAACAAATTTGTGCCCCAAAGTTTGAAAGAAATAAGCATTTTTTTTTTCCCAGTTCATAAAACACTTCACAGGTTACATTTATATTATTGGTTTAATATGATTTGCAAACGTATAATATATAAATTTAATTCTAGCTAGGTGGCTAATGTTAGCTAGATGTCTAACGTTAGCTAGGCTAAGGGTTAGGTTAAAGGGTTAAGGGGTTAAAGGTTAGTAACAAAAGGTCTAGCTAGCATGCTAAGTAGTTGAAAAGTTGCTAATTAACCAAAACTCTAAAGTGTTCCATGATGAGATTGGAACGAGCAACTTTGGGTTTCTAGATGTTCGCATTATTCATCCACCCTACTTTAATTTTTGCCTTAAGTAACCATCCGCCTTATGTAGTGCCATACCAAACGTAATATATCATACTAATTTGAGTGTCCCCGATTTACGTTTACTATGTGACGTATAGTTTATGAGATCAGGTTGGTTACCCCAGATACAAAAAAGTGTTATTTTACAATAGCGTGTTAATTGTGCAAACATCGTTCCCTACAACAAAGCTCTTCCCTCTGTTAAAACACACAACACTTCCTGTATACTTGGAGTAAGACTTCAGGGAGGGACTTTAGAGAGAGAGAGAGAAAGAGAGAGAGAGAGAGAGAGAAAGAGAGAGAGAGAGAGAGAGAGAGAGAGCAAGAAAGAAAGCGAGAGAGAGTGAGAGAGCGAGCGAGACAGAGAGAGAGAGAGAGAGAGAGAGAGAGAGAGAGAGAAAGAGAGAGAGAGAGAGAGAGAGAGAGAGAGAGAGAGAGAGAGAGAGAGAGAGAGAGAGAGCGAAAGAGAGTGAGAGAAAGAGAGAGAGAGAGAGAGCGAGTAAGAAAGCGCGAGAGAGAGAGAGAGAGAGAGAGAGAGAGAGCGAGAAAGAAAGCGAGAGAGAGTGAGAGAGCGAGCGAGACAGAGAGAGAAACATGTGAGAGCAAACAACAAAACAACAACTGGGGCTCAGTCACGATGAAAAAGAGAAGACTGAAGAAACATCTGCTTTGAAATCCATCTTCTGTCTTCTCTGCCAGGGGGATTAGTGTGGATTACACATACACAGGATCAAACAGGCATTCTGCTCCATGTGCGCATCAGTCCATACACCATCAAACAGCCCTTCTGCTATATGTATTCATTCAAGGCCTTTTATCAGTCTATCCAGGGCCTGTCTATACGGTTAGGTCCAGGTACACCCTGCACATCAAAAGGCCCAGACAATACCAGGTTTAATACCGATCATACCTAGTAATCCATCAGATTAGGGGGTGGATTTATAATGACTCCAAGAAGCTGTATTTCTGATAGAGATAACATCATCATCTCATTCAGGTATACTTCTTATTGAACACATTTTTTTTTAAACAACCTCGAGCATTAATTACCTAACAAATTAACAAATCACTAAACTCTCTCTCTCTCTCTCTCTCTCTTATAACTAATATTTTCCATTTCACAAAAAAACAAACATTGTCCTGTTAGGTCAAGCCTTGGTTGTTCCTACTCAACCCAGAGGGGACTGGGAGGGAGCTCCATGATGTTCCTACTCAACCCAGAGGGGACTGGGAGGGAGCTCCATGATGTTCCTACTCAACCCAGAGGGGACTGGGAGGGAGCTCCATGATGTTCCTACTCAACCCAGAGGGGACTGGGAGGGAGCTCCATGATGTTCCTATTCAACCCAGAGGGGACTGGGAGAGAGCTCCATGATGTTCCTACTCAACCCAGAGGGGACTGGGAGAGAGCTCCATGATGTTCCTACTCAACCCAGAGGGGACTGGGGGAGGGAGCCCATGATGTTCCTATTCAACCCAGAGGGGACTGGGAGAGAGCTCCATGATGTTCCTACTCAACCCAGAGGGGACTGGGAGAGAGCTCCATGATGTTCCTACTCAACCCAGAGGGGACTGGGAGGGAGCTCCATGATGTTCCTACTCAACCCAGAGGGGACTGGGAGGGAGCTCCATGATGTTCCTATTCAACCCAGAGGGGACTGGGAGGGAGCTCCATGATGTTCCTACTCAACCCAGAAGGGACTGGGAGGGAGCTCCATGATGTTCCTACTCAACCCAGAGGGGACTGGGAGGGAGCTCCATGATGTTCCTACTCAACCCAGAAGGGACTGGGAGGGAGCTCCATGATGTTCCTTTTCAACAGACAGGCACATCATCTACCAGGTGAAACATGTGTCTCTTGGACATGAACTACAACGAGACCCAGGGTGCTGTGCCCATCACCATGGTGTTGCCACGGCATCCGCAGCACCCGCACACTGGGACAGCTGGGGGCCAGAGAGACCGTGTGAACTGCACCCCACTACGTACTGACCGACTGACCGGGAGAGAGACCGTGTGAACAGCACCCCACTACGTACTGACCGACTGACCGGGAGAGAGACCGTGTGAACAGCACCCCACTACGTACTGACCGGGAGAGAGACCGTGTGAACAGCACCCCACTACGTACTGACCGGGAGAGAGACTGTGTGAACAGCACCCCACTACGTACTGACCGGGAGAGAGACTGTGTGAACAGCACCCCACGCGTACTGACCGGGAGAGAGACCGTGTGAACGGCACCCCACTACGTACTGACCGGGAGAGAGACTGTGTGAACGGCACCCCACTAGGTACTGACCGGGAGAGAGACTGTGTGAACAGCACCCCACTACGTACTGACCGGGAGAGAGACTGTGTGAACAGCACCCCACTACGTACTGACCGGGAGAGAGACAGTGTGAACAGCACCCCACTACGTACTGACCGGGAGAGAGACTGTGTGAACAGCACCCCACTACGTACTGACCGGGAGAGAGACTGTGTGAACAGCACCCCACTACGTACTGACCGACTGACCGGGAGAGAGACTGTGTGAACAGCACCCCACTACGTACTGACCGGGAGAGAGACCGTGTGAACTGCACCCCACTACGTACTGACCGACTGACCGGGAGAGAGACCGTGTGAACAGCACCCCACTACGTACTGACCGGGAGAGAGACCGTGTGAACAGCACCCCACTACGTACTGACCGGGAGAGAGACTGTGTGAACAGCACCCCACTACGTACTGACCGGGAGAGAGACTGTGTGAACAGCACCCCACTACGTACTGACCGGGAGAGAGACCGTGTGAACGGCACCCCACTACGTACTGACCGGGAGAGAGACTGTGTGAACGGCACCCCACTAGGTACTGACCGGGAGAGAGACTGTGTGAACAGCACCCCACTACGTACTGACCGGGAGAGAGACTGTGTGAACAGCACCCCACTACGTACTGACCGGGAGAGAGACAGTGTGAACAGCACCCCACTACGTACTGACCGGGAGAGAGACTGTGTGAACAGCACCCCACTACGTACTGACCGGGAGAGAGACTGTGTGAACAGCACCCCACTACGTACTGACCGACTGACCGGGAGAGAGACTGTGTGAACAGCACCCCACTACGTACTGACCGGGAGAGAGACTGTGTGAACAGCACCCCACTACGTACTGACCGGGACCCCACCTTTGCCCTACAAGGCAGCTCTAGCAGAACAGCCAGCTGTAGTCCATTCAACAGAACACTACATCAGGTATCAATACATCCTGTAGTCCATTCAACAGAACACTACATCAGGTATCAATACATCCTGTAGTCCATTCAACAGAACACTACATCACATATCAATACATCCTGTAGTCCATTCAACAGAACACTACATCAGGTATCAATACATCCTGTAGTCCATTCAACAGAACACTACATCACATATCAATACATCCTGTAGTCCATTCAACAGAACACTACATCAGGTATCAATACATCCTGTAGTCCATTCAACAGAACACTACATCAGGTATCAATACATCCTGTAGTCCATTCAACAGAACACTACATCAGGTATCAATACATCCTGTAGTCCATTCAACAGAACACGACATCAGGTATCAATACATCCCAGGCCTCTCTGATAGGCTGAGTGATCAGCTCCAGGTAAACGTGAGCAGCCGGGGAGGAAGTGAACACGTAGCACTTGGTCCCTTTGTTGTGTTAGTCTTGTCTATCGGTGGGTGGTTTGGACAGGGACTGACTGAACAGCATACACACTGGAGCAGGACGCTGCCTGACAACTGGCTAAGAGACTTTATACAGCAACGGGACACGGTGTGTGGTGTGGTGTGTGTGTGTGGGTGTGTATGTGTCTGTGTGGTGTGTATGTGATGTGTGTGTGTGGTGTGTTTATGTGTCTGTGTCTGGGTGGTGTGTGTGTGTGTGGTGTGTGTGTGTGTGTGTGTGTGGTGTGTGTGTGGTTTGTGTGTGTGTGTGGTTTGTGTGTGTGTGTGTGTGTGTGTGTGTGTGTGTGTGTGTGTGTGTGTGTGCAGCTGGCTGGTAGAAGTCATGCTAATAAGACTGGTCCCAGACGGACAGCACTTTCACAGCCAGGATTTATTATAAAGGACCACAGCTCTAGTGTGTGTGGTGTGGTGTGTGTGTGTGTGTGTGGTTTGTGTGTGTGTGTGGTTTGTGTGTGTGTGTGCGGTTTGTGTTTGCCAGCAGCCTCCAGACTGACTGTCTCAGGTGAGTTGTAGCTTGGCTGCTCTCTGCTACTGGTTGATTAGCAGACAGTCTATTTAGACAAATTCCCTGATCACTGCTACATTGCCCACTCAACTACCACCCAACAACCATCAAACAACTAGCCAACAACCACCCAACAACTAGCCAACAACCACCCAACAACTAGCCAACAACCACCCAACAACAACCCGACTACCACACAACAACCACCCAACAACCATCAAACAACTAGCCAACAACAACCCAACAACTAGCCAACTACCACCCAACAACCACCCAACAACTAGCCAACTACCACCCAACAACCACCCAACAACTAGCCAACTACCACCCAACAACCACCCAACAACTAGCCAACTACCACCCAACAACCACCCAACTACCACCCAACAACAACTACTACCCAACTACTACCCAACTACCAACTACCAACAACCACCCAACTACCGCCCAATTACTACCCAACAACTACCCAACTACCACCCAACAACCACCCAACTACCACCAAAAACAACAAGCCAACTACCACCCAACAAACTACCACCCAACAACTACACAACAACCAAGCAACAACTACACAACAACTAGCCAACTACTACTAGCCAACAACCACCCAACAACTACCCAACTACCACCCAAATACTACCCAACAACTACCCAACAACCACCCAACAACCACCCAAAACCACCCAACAACCACCCAACTACCACCCAACAACCACCCAACAACTAGCCAACTACCACCCAACAACTAGCCAACTACCACCCAACAAACTACCACCCAACAACTAGCCAACTACCACCCAACAACTAGCCAACTACCACCCAACAACTAGCCAACTACCACCCAACAACTAGCAAACTACCACCCAACAAACTACCACCCAACTACCACCCAACAACTAGCCAACTACCACCCAACAACAACACAACTACCACTCAGCTCTACGTCGGCCAACGGGGAAGTAACAGCAGCTCTACGTCGGCCAACGGGGAAGTAACAGCAGCTCTACGTCGGGGAAGTAACAGCAGCTCTACGTCGGCCAACGGGGAAGTAACAGCAGCTCTACGTCGGCCAACAGGGAAGTAACAGCAGCTCTACGTCGGGGAAGTAACAGCAGCTCTACGTCGGTCAACAGGGAAGTAACAGCAGCTCTCGTGTGCCAACGGGGAAGTAACAGCAGCCAACAGGGAAGTAACAGCAGCTCTACGCGGGAAGTAACAGCAGCTCTACGCCGGCCAACAGGGAAGTAACAGCAGCTCTACGCCGCCAACGGGAAGTAACAGCACGCTCTACGCCGCCAACGGGAAGTAACAGCAGCTCTACGTCGTCAACAGGGAAGTAACAGCAGCTCTACGCCGGGAAGTAACAGCAGCTCTTACGCTGCCAACGGGAAGTAACAGCAGCTCTACGCCGCCAACGGGAAGTAACAGCAGCTCTACGCCGCCAACAGGGAAGTAAGCAGCAGCTCGCCGGGAAGTAACAGCAGTTCTACGTCGCCAACGGGAAGTAACAGCAGCTCTCGCCGCCAACGGGAAGTAACAGCAGCTCGTCGGCCAACAGGAAGTAACAGCAGCTCTACGCCGCCAACGGGAAGTAACAGCAGCTCGCCGCCAACGGGAAGTAACAGCAGCTCTCGCCGCCAACGGGAAGTAACAGCAGCTCTCACGCCGCCAACGGGAAGTAACAGCAGCTCTCACGCCGGCCAACAGGGAAGTAACAGCAGCTCTACGCCGCCAACAGGGAAGTAACAGCAGCTCTCACGCCGCCAACAGGGAAGTAACAGCAGCCAACGGGAAGTAACAGCAGCTCTACGCCGCCAACGGGAAGCAACAGCAGCTCTCCACGCCGCCAACGGGAAGTAACAGCAGCTCTACGCCGCCAACAGGGAAGTAACAGCAGCTCTACGCCGCCAACAGGGAAGTAACAGCAGCTCTACGCCGGGCCAACGGGAAGTAACAGCAGCTCTACGCCGCCAACAGGGAAGTAACAGCAGCTCTACGCCGCCAACGGGAAGTAACAGCAGCTCTACGCCGCCAACGGGAAGTAACAGCAGCTCTACGTCGGGGAAGTAACAGCAGCTCTACGCCGCCAACAGGGAAGTAACAGCAGCTCTCGCCGCCAACAGGGAAGTAACAGCAGCTCTCACGCCGGCCAACAGGGAAGTAACAGCAGCTCTCGCCGCCAACAGGAAGTAACAGCAGCTCTACGCCGCCAACGGGAAGTAACAGCAGCTCTACGCCGCCAACAGGGAAGTAACAGCAGCTCTTCACGCCGCCAACAGGGAAGTAACAGCAGCTCTCACGCCGCCAACGGGAAGTAACAGCAGCTCTCGCCGCCAACAGGGAAGTAACAGCAGCTCTACGTCGGCCAACTGGGACGTAACAGCAGCTCTACGCCGCCAACGGGAAGTAACAGCAGCTCTACGCCGGGGAAGTAACAGCAGCTCTACGCCGCCAACAGGGAAGTAACAGCAGCTCTACGCCGCCAACAGGGAAGTAACAGCAGCTCTACGCCGCCAACAGGGAAGTAACAGCAGCTCTACGCCGCCAACAGGGAAGTAACAGCAGTCTACGCCGCCAACGGGGAAGTAACAGCAGCTCTACGCCGCCAACAGGGAAGTAACAGCAGCTCTACGCCGCCAACAGGGAAGTAACAGCAGCTCTACGCCGCCAACGGGAAGTAACAGCAGCTCTACGCCGCCAACAGGGAAGTAACAGCAGCTCTACGCCGCCAACGGGAAGTAACAGCAGCTCTCACGCCGCCAACAGGGAAGTAACAGCAGCTCTCGTCGGCCAACTGGGACGTAACAGCAGCTCTACGCCGCCAACAGGGAAGTAACAGCAGCTCTACGTCGGCCAACGGGGAAGTAACAGCAGCTCTACGTCGGCCAACAGGGAAGTAACAGCAGCTCTACGTCGGCCAACTGGGACGTAACAGCAGCTCTACGTCGGCCAACAGGGAAGTAACAGCAGCGTCAGTTATTCCTAGCAGATGTCTGCAGATTTCCACCTTGTACATTTATATATATATATATTTTTTTAAATTCATTTTCTCCCCAATTTCGTGGTATCCAATTGTTAGTAGCTACTATCTTGTCTCATCGCTACAACTCCCGTACAGGCTCGGGAGAGACGAAGGTCGAAGGTCATGCGTCCTCCGATACAGAACCCAACCAAGCCGCACTGCTTCTTAACACAGCGCGCATCCAACCCGGAAGCCAGCCGCACCAATGTGTGGCTGGCTGTTTTAGGTGTTGCTCTAATCTGTGTCTACATTAACCCATGCCAGCGGCCAAATGGGGACCCTATATTCCCTTATCTGGTGCACTACTTTCGACCAGGTCCCATAGGGGTAAGTGCACTATACCGGGAATAGGGTGCCATTTTGGGGAAACGTCTCATAAATTACCAAGGACGAACACGGTGAGTAATCAACTTGTCCATGTTTATCTAATGTGGCCGACAGATATATAACAGTCGTATAAACAACGGGGCTGTTTGGGTGAAGCAGTCGACTCAGCTCTTATTTACACTGATGTGTCCTTAAGGCTGCCATTATGAGGCATGTCAGCAATAACATCCGGGGACAAACCCCGCTATACCATGTAATTACCCCAGTAACAGAGGGGCCCGGGGTGTGTGTGGGTGTGTGTGTGTATAACAGAGGGGCCCGGTGTGTGTGTGTGTAACAGAGGAAGGCTATGAGGAACAAGGAGAGGAGGACATTATTAAAACTATTCAGATCTGTGTGTAATCTGTGCTTTACGACATGGTAATTTCAATCAACAGACCCACTGTGGGCACTGGCCATGTAAGGAAGGGCCTCAGGATGATGTTCGCTACTTCAAACTAAAATCAGAGAGACCTTACATTGAGGGAGTATTACATTTATTGAGTATTACATTCAGAGACTGTACATTGAGGGAGTATTACATTCAGAGACTTTACATTGAGGGAGTATTACATTTAGTGAGTATTACATTCAGAGACTTTACATTGAGGGAGTATTACATTTAGGGAGTATTACATTCAGAGACTGTACATTGAGGGAGTATTACATTCAGATACTTTACATTCAGAGACTGTACATTTAGGGAGTATTACATTCAGAGACTTTACATTTACTGAGTATTACATTCAGAGACTTTACATTTACTGAGTATTACATTCAGAGACTTTACATTCAGAGACTTTACATTGAGGGAGTATTACAATCAGAGACTTTACATTTACTGAGTATTACATTCAGAGACTTTACATTCAGAGACTTTACATTGAGGGAGTATTACAATCAGAGACTGTACATTTAGGGAGTATTACAATCAGAGACTTTACATTGAGAGAGTATTACATTCAGAGACTTTACATTTAGTGAGTATTACACTGAGATACTTTACAGTCAGAGACTTTACATTGAGGGAGTATTATATTCAGAGACATTACATTGAGAGAGTATTACATTCAGAGACTTTACATTGAGGGAGTATTATATTCAGAGACTTTACATTTAGTGAGTATTACATTCAGAGACATTACATTGAGGGAGTATTATATTCAGAGACTTTACATTTAGTGAGTATTACATTCAAAGACATTACATTCAAAGACTTTAACTTGAGAGACTTTACATTTAGTGAGTATTACATTCAGAGACTTTACATTCAGAGACTTTACATTCAGAGACTTTACATTCAGAGACTTTACATTGAGGGAGTGTTACAGTAAAAACACACACACACACACAGACGCACACTTTACAAAACACCTCTGTCTCCGTTTCCACACACTCTCCCGGAACTGTGTGTGTGTTTGTGGGCTTGCGCCCATGTGCGTGTGTATGTACACGTGTGTGTGTGTGTGTGTGTGTGTGTGTGTGTGTGTGTGCGGGCGGGAAAAATGTGTGTGTGTGAGGAAGACATATCATTCCAGAGGATGTGTGAGCTTCCTTCCTTTCTGTTCATTAAGACTGTAGGAGAGAAGCTGCAGGAGATTTCACCACAGAGTTAAACACGAACAGAAAACCTCAACGCAGGTCAAACCGATTAAGACTGTTGAAGAGAATGACAGCGATGGACAGTTTTAATTCTAGACGGTGATTTAATTTAGTTGGGAGAGAGAACTAAGAGTTGTGTCTGACAATCAGGCAACCATCAGTCAATAACCTGCTTCATTAAAACATCACATCTCCTGTCTCAATAAAGTTAGGATATCACGTATAGACTGACTGGAGATGGAGAGATGAGACTGACTGGAGATGGAGAGATGAGACTGACAGGAGATGGAGAGAGGAGACTGACTGGAGATGGAGAGAGGAGACTGACTGGAGATACTCTCTCCATCTCCTGTCAGTCTCCTCTCTCCATCTCCTGTCAGTCTCCTCTCTCCATCTCCAGTCAGTCTCCTCTCTCCATCTCCTGTCAGTCTCCCTTCTCCATCTCCAGTCAGTCTCCTCTCTCCATCTCCAGTCAGTCTCCTCTCTCTATCTCCAGTCAGTCTTCTCTCTCTATCTCCAGTCAGTCTCCTCTCCCCACTCCAATCAGTTTCCTCTCTCCAGTCAGTCTCCTCTCTCCATCTCCTGTCAGTCTCCTCTTTCCATCTCCAGTCAGGCTCCTTACTCCATCTCCTGTCAGTCTCCTCTCACCACCTCCAGTCAGTCTCCTCTCTCCATCTCCAGTCAGTCTCATCTCTCCATCTCCAGTCAGTCTCATCTCTCCATCTCCAGTCAATCTCATCTCTCCATCTCCAGTCAGTCTCCTCTCTCCATCTCCAGTCAGTCTCCTATCTCCAGTCAGTCTCCTCTCTCCATCTCCAGTCAGTCTCCTCTCTCCACCTCCTGTCAGTCTCCTCTCTCCATCTCCAGTCAGTCGCCTCTCTCCATCTCCAGTCAGTCTCCTCTCTCCAGTCAGTCTCATCTCTCCATCTTCTGTCAGTCTCCTCTCTCCATCTCCAGTCAGTTTCCTCTCTCCAGTCAGTCTCCTCTCTCCATCTCCAGTCAGTCTCCTCTCTCCATGTCCAGTCAGTCTCCTCTCTCCATCTCCAGTCAGTCTCCTCTCTCCATCTCCAGTCAGTCTCCTCTCTCCATCTCCTGTCAGTCTCATCTCTCCATCTCCAGTCAGTCTCCTCTCTCCATCTCCTGTCAGTCTCCTCTCTCCATCTCCTGTCAGTCTCCTGTCTCCATCTCCAGTCTGTCTCCAGTCAGTCTCCTCTCTCTATCTCCAGTCAGTCTCCTCGCTCCATCTCCAGTCAGTCTCCTCTCACCACCTCCAGTCAGTCTCCTCTCTCCATCTTCTGTCAGTCTCCTCTCACCACCTCCAGTCAGTCTCCTCTCACCACCTCCAGTCAGTCTCCTCTCTCCATCTCCTGTCAGTCTCCTCTCTCCATCTCCTGTCAGTCTCATCTCTCCATCTCTAGTCAGTCTCCTCTCTCCATGTCCAGTCAGTCTCCTCTCTCCATCTCCAGTCAGTCTCCTCTCCCCACTCCAATCAGTTTCCTCTCTCCAGTCAGTCTCCTTTCTCCATCTCCTGTCAGTCTCCTCTCTCCATCTCCAGTCAGTCTCCTCTCTCCATGTCCAGTCAGTCTCCTCTCTCCATGTCCAGTCAGTCTCCTCTCACCACCTCCAGTCAGTCTCCTCTCCATCTCCAGTCAGTCTCATCTCTCCATCTCCAGTCAGTCTCATCTCTCCATCTCCAGTCAGTCTCATCTCTCCATCTCCAGTCAGTCTCATCTCTCCATCTCCAGTCAGTCTCCTCTCTCCATCTCCAGTCAGTCTCCTCTCTCCATCTCCAGTCAGTCGCCTCTCTCCATCTCCAGTCAGTCTCCTCTCTCCAGTCAGTCTCATCTCTCCATCTTCTGTCAGTCTCCTCTCTCCAGTCAGTCTCCTCTCTCCATCTCCAGTCAGTCTCCTCTCTCCATCTCCAGTCAGTCTCCTCTCTCTATCTCCAGTCAGTCTCCTCTCTCTATCTCCAGTCAGTTAGACCATGGTAATGCTGCTAATCACCAGTCCTCTCCAGTCTGTTAGACCATGGTAATGCTGCTAATCACCAGTCAGACCATGGTAATGCTGCTAATCACCAGTCCTCTCCAGTCAGTTAGACCATGGTAATGCTGCTAATCACCAGTCCTCTCCAGTCAGTTAGACCATGGTAATGCTGCTAATCACCAGTCCTCTCCAGTCAGTTAGACCATGGTAATGCTGCTAATCACCAGCTGCTGCCTTGAAAGGAACTAATGGGGATCCATAATAAACCCCCAGGAAGAGTAGCTGCTGCCTTGACAGGAACTAATGGGGATCCATAATAAACCCCAGGAAGAGTAGCTGCTGCCTTGACAGGAACTAATGGGGATCCATAATAAACCCCAGGAAGAGTAGCTGCTGCCTTGACAGGAACTAATGGGGATCCATAATAAACCCCAGGAAGAGTAGCTGCTGCCTTGACAGGAACTAATGGGGATCCATAATAAACCCCAGGAAGAGTAGCTGCTTCCTTGAAAGGAACTAATGGGGATCCATAATAAACCCCAGGAAGAGTAGCTGCTTCCTTGATAGGAACTAATGGGGATCCATAATAAACCCCCAGGAAGAGTAGCTGCTGCCTTGACAGGAACTAATGGGGATCCATAATAAACACCAGGAAGAGTAGCTGCTGCCTTGATAGGAACTAATGGGGATCCATAATAAACCCCAGGAAGAGTAGCTGCTGTCTTGACAGGAACTAATGGGGATCCATAATAAACCCCAGGAAGAGTAGCTGCTGTCTTGGCAGGAACTAATGGGGATCCATAATAAACCCCAGGAAGAGTAGCTGCTGCCTTGACAGGAACTAATGGGGATCCATAATAAACCCCAGGAAGAGTAGCTGCTTCCTTGAAAGGAACTAATGGGGATCCATAATAAACCCCCAGGAAGAGTAGCTGCTGCCTTGACAGGAACTAATGGGGATCCATAATAAACCCCAGGAAGAGTAGCTGCTGCCTTGACAGGAACTAATGGGGATCCATAATAAACCCCAGGAAGAGTAGCTGCTGCCTTGACAGGAACTAATGGGGATCCATAATAAACCCCAGGAAGAGTAGCTGCTGCCTTGACAGGAACTAATGGGGATCCATAATAAACCCCAGGAAGAGTAGCTGCTTCCTTGAAAGGAACTAATGGGGATCCATAATAAACCCCAGGAAGAGTAGCTGCTTCCTTGATAGGAACTAATGGGGATCCATAATAAACCCCCAGGAAGAGTAGCTGCTGCCTTGACAGGAACTAATGGGGATCCATAATAAACACCAGGAAGAGTAGCTGCTGCCTTGATAGGAACTAATGGGGATCCATAATAAACCCCAGGAAGAGTAGCTGCTGTCTTGACAGGAACTAATGGGGATCCATAATAAACCCCAGGAAGAGTAGCTGCTGTCTTGGCAGGAACTAATGGGGATCCATAATAAACCCCAGGAAGAGTAGCTGCTGCCTTGACAGGAACTAATGGGGATCCATAATAAACCCCAGGAAGAGTAGCTGCTTCCTTGAAAGGAACTAATGGGGATCCATAATAAACCCCCAGGAAGAGTAGCTGCTGCCTTGACAGGAACTAATGGGGATCCATAATAAACCCCAGGAAGAGTAGCTGCTGCCTTGACAGGAACCAATGGGGATCCATAATAAACCCCAGGAAGAGTAGCTGCTGCCTTGACAGGAACTAATGGGGATCCATAATAAACCCCAGGAAGAGTAGCTGCTGCCTTGGCAGGAACTAATGGGGATCCATAATAAACCCCAGGAAGAGTAGCTGCTGTCTTGGCAGGAACGAATGGGGATCCATAACAAACCCCAGGAAGAGTAGCTGCTGCCTTGACAGGAACTAATGGGGATCCATAATAAACCCCAGGAAGAGTAGCTGCTGCCTTGGCAGGAACTAATGGGGATCCATAATAAACCCCCATGAAGAGTAGCTGCTGCCTTGACAGGAACTAATGGGGATCCATAATAAACCCCAGGAAGAGTAGCTGCTGTCTTGACAGGAACTAATGGGGATCCATAATAAACCCCAGGAAGAGTAGCTGCTGTCTTGACAGGAACTAATGGGGATCCATAATAAACCCCAGGAAGAGTAGCTGCTGTCTTGACAGGAACTAATGGGGATCCATAATAAACCCCAGGAAGAGTAGCTGCTGTCTTGACAGGAACTAATGGGGATCCATAATAAACCCCCAGGAAGAGTAGCTGCTGTCTTGCCAGGAACTAATGGGGATCCATAATAAACCCCAGGAAGAGTAGCTGCTGTCTTGACAGGAACTAATGGGGATCCATAACAAATACAGGAGAAAATATTCTGCTGGCCGGCTCTCCAGGAACCATCACATCAGCCTGAAGACAGACTGGACAAACTCCAGTTTCTAGAAATTCATTCTAAAACTGAATACAAAAAGGCGCTAATAAGTCATTATTTTTGTTTAATTTGTATTTAATTCTAAGTAAGTCACAGCCTATATGTGCAACGTATAGACAATAATGGTTTAATAGAACAAAAATGTTGCTTAAATGCTGAGCTCTTTATGTCCCTACCAGACTATTGCGTCGAACTCTCAAATGGTTCACAGTGTATTTCCATTGGGACTCTACTCACATCCTCTGTATGGGACCAAATGATTCACAGTGTATTTCCATTGGGACTCTACTCACATCCTCTGTATGGGACCAAATGATTCACAGTGTATTTCCATTGGGACTCTACTCACATCCTCTGTATGGGACCAAATGATTCACAGTGTATTTCCATTGGGACTCTACTCACATCCTCTGTATGGGACCAAATGATTCACAGTGTATTTCCTTTGGGACTCTACTCACATCCTCTGTATGGGACCAAATGATTCACAGTGTATTTCCATTGGGACTCTACTCACATCCTCTGTATGGGACCAAATGATTCACAGTGTATTTCCATTGGGACTCTACTCACATCCTCTGTATGGGACCAAATGATTCACAGTGTATTTCCATTGGGACTCTACTCACATCCTCTGTATGGGACCAAATGATTCACAGTGTATTTCCTTTGGGACTCTACTCACATCCTCTGTATGGGACCAAATGATTCACAGTGTATTTCCATTGGGACTCTACTCACATCCTCTGTATGGGACCAAATGATTCACAGTGTATTTCCATTGGGACTCTACTCACATCCTCTGTATGGGACCAAATGATTCACAGTGTATTTCCATTGGGACTCTACTCACATCCTCTGTATGGGACCAAATGATTCACAGTGTATTTCCATTGGGACTCTACTCACATCCTCTGTATGGGACCAAATGATTCACAGTGTATTTCCATTGGGACTCTCTCACATCCTCTGTATGGGACCAAATGATTCACAGTGTATTTCCATTGGGACTCTACTCACATCCTCTGTATGGGACCAAATGATTCACAGTGTATTTCCATTGGGACTCTACTCACATCCTCTGTATGGGACCAAATGATTCACAGTGTATTTCCATTGGGACTCTACTCACATCCTCTGTATGGGACCAAATGATTCACAGTGTATTTCCATTGGGACTCTACTCACATCCTCTGTATGGGACCAAATGATTCACAGTGTATTTCCATTGGGACTCTACTCACATCCTCTGTATGGGACCAAATGATTCACAGTGTATTTCCATTGGGACTCTACTCACATCCTCTGTATGGGACCAAATGATTCACAGTGTATTTCCATTGGGACTCTACTCACATCCTCTGTATGGGACCAAATGATTCACAGTGTATTTCCATTGGGACTCTACTCACATCCTCTGTATGGGACCAAATGATTCACAGTGTATTTCCTTTGGGACTCTACTCACATCCTCTGTATGGGACCAAATGATTCACAGTGTATGATTCACTCTGCACACCATATACTGGAAACAAGGACACCATAGGAATGGGAACTTATAGGGATGGACACCATAGGAATGGACACCATAGGGATGGACACTTATAGGATGGACACCATAGGAATGGACACCATAGGAATGGACACCATAGGAATGGACACTTATAGGGATGGACACCATAGGCATGGACACCATAGGCATGGACACATAGGGATGGACACCATAGGGATGGACACCATATGGATGGACACCATAGGAATGGACACCATGGGATGGACACCATGGGGATGGACACCATAGGGATGGACACTCATAGGGATGGACACCATGGGGATGGACACCATAGGAATGGACACCATGGGGATGGACATTCATAGGGATGGACACCATATGAATGGACACTCATAGGGATGGACACCATAGGAATGGACACCATGGGGATGGACACTCATAGGGATGGACACCATATGAATGGACACTCATAGGGAT
>NW_027039457.1:0-5000 GCF_034236695.1 Oncorhynchus nerka | reverse complement strand
AATATCTTATTTGCATAAGTATTCAGACCCTTTGCTATGAGACCTGAAATTGAGCTCAGGTGCATCCTGTTTCCATTGTTCATCATTGAGATGTTTCTACAACTTGATTGGAGTCCACCTGTGGTAAATTCAATTGATTGGACATGATTTGGAAAGACACACACCTGTCTATTCAAGGTCCCACAGTTGACAGTGCACTTCAGAGCAAAAACCAAGCCATGAGGTCAAAGGAATTGTCTGTAGAGCTCTGAGACAGGATTGTGTCAAAGCACAGATCTGGGGAATAGTACCAAAAAATGTCTGCAGCATTGAAGGTCCCCAAGAACACCGTGGCCTCCATCATTCATAAATGGAAGAAGTTTGGAACCACCAAGACTCAGGCTGGCTGCCTGGCCAAACTGAGCAACTGGGGGAGAAGGGCCTTGGTCAGGGAGATGACCAAGAACCCGATGGTCACTCTGACAGAGCTTCGGAGTTCCTCTTTGGAGTTGGGAGATCCTTCCAGAAGGACAACCATCTCTGCAGCACTCCACCAATCAGGCCTTTATGGTAGAGTGGCCAGCTTGGAGTTTGCCAAAAGGCGCCTAAAGGACTCTGACCATGAGAAACAACATTCTCGGGTTTGTTTGGCAGGTAATGTATTTATGCTCAGTTCCTGTGAACTCTTATCATAGATCCTCCATCTCTCTCCTCTCATCATAGACCCTCCATCTCTCTCCTCTCATCATAGACCCTCCATCTCAACATAGACCCTCCATCTCTCTCCTCTCATCATAGACCCTCCATCTCTCATCATAGACCCTCCATCTCTCTCCTCTCATCATAGATCCTCCATCTCTCTCCTCTCATCATAGACCCTCCATCTCTCTCCTCTCATCATAGATCCTCCATCTCTCTCCTCTCATCATAGACCCTCCATCTCTCTCCTCTCATCATAGATCCTCCATCTCTCGCCTCTCATCATAGACCCTCCATCTCTCTCCTCTCATCATAGATCCTCCATCTCTCTCCTCTCATCATAGACCCTCCATCTCTCTCCTCTCATCATAGATCCTCCATCTCTCTCCTCTCATCATAGATCCTCCATCTCTCTCTCTCTCATCATAGACCCTCCATCTCTCTCCTCTCATCATAGACCCTCCATCTCTCTCCTCTTATCATAGATCCTCCATCTCTCTCCTCTCATCATAGACCCTCCATCTCTCTCCTCTTATCATAGATCCTCCATCTCTCTCCTCTCATCATAGACCCTCCATCTCTCTCCTCTCATCATAGATCCTCCATCTCTCATCATAGATCCTCCATCTCTCTCCTCTCATCATAGACCCTCCATCTCTCTCCTCTCATCATAGACCCTCCATCTCTCTCCTCTTATCATAGATCCTCCATCTCTCTCCTCTCATCATAGACCCTCCATCTCTCTCCTCTCATCATAGATCCTCCATCTTTCATCATAGATCCTCCATCTCTCTCCTCTTATCATAGACCCTCCATCTCTAATCATAGACCCTCCATCTCTCTCCTCTCATCATAGATCCTCCATCTCTCTCCTCTCATCATAGATCCTCCATCTCTCTCCTCTCATCATAGACCCTCCATCTCTCTCCTCTCATCATAGACCCTCCATCTCTCTCCTCTCATCATAGACCCTCCCTCTCTCTCCTCTCATCATAGACCCTCCATCTCTCTCCTCTCATCATAGACCCTCCATCTCTCTCCTCTCATCATAGATCCTCCATCTCTCTCCTCTCATCATAGACCCTCCCTCCATTTCTCTCCACTCAACATAGAACCTGTCTCGGGTCTTCCCTCCACCTTTCCATCTCTCTTCCCTCTCCACCCTACCCATCTCCCTCCACATCTCCCTCCACCCTCCCCATCTCCCTCCACATCTCTCTCCACCCTCTCAATCTCTCTCCACCCTCTCAATCTCTCTCCACCCTCCCCATCTCTCTCCACCCTCCCCATCTCTCTCCACCCTCTCAATCTCTCTCTCCTCATCTCTCCTTCCCCTCGTTACCATTACATCACTACCCTGCATATCCTCTCCTCTCCTCTCTCCTCATCAGTTTGCTGTGCTGCTGGAGGAGAGGAGAGAGGAGAGGAGAGTAGAAAGGAGAGAGGAGAGGAGAAAGGAAGGAGGAGAGAGGGGAGGAGAAAGGAGAGGAGAAAGGAGAGAGGAGAGGATAAAGGAGAGAGGAGAGGATAAAGGAGAGGAGAAAGAAGAGAGAGAGGAGAAAAGGAGAGAGGAGAGGAGAAAGGAGAGGAGAGAGGAGAGAGGAGAGGAAAGAGGAGAGGAAAGAGGAGAGAGGAGAGGAAATAGGAGAGAGGAGAGGAGAAAGGAGAGAGGAGAGGAGAGGAGAAAGGAAAGAGGAGAGGAGAAAGGAGAGAAGAGAAAGGAGAGAGGAGAGGAGAAAGGAGAGAGGAGAGGAGAAAGGAGAGGAGAGAGGAGAAAGGAGAGAGGAGAGGAAAGAGGAGAGAGGAGAGGAAAAAGGAGAGGAGAAAGGAGAGGAGAAAGGATAGAGGAGAGGAGAAAGGATAGAGGAGAGAGGAGAAAGGAGAGAGGAGAGGAAAGAGGAGAGGAGAGGAGAAAGGAGAGGAGAGGAGAAAGGAGAGAGGAGAGGAAAGAGGAGAGGAGAAAGGAGAAAGGTGAGATGAGAGGAGAAAGGAGAGAGGAGCACCTGTGGTTATTATTCCTTAACACCACCAATGAGATCCCTGCAGTATTCACTCTATAACCCCCCCCCCACACACACACACACACACACACACACACACACATAATTGTGTAGATCCTATTCCAATGATGAAGTATGCCTTCTGGCCCTTCTGATTTGGGAGGGAGGGAGACGAGAGTCGGAGGAGGATGAGGAGGAGAGAGGTTGGAGGAAGGTTGCCGGGCTTCGGTAGAGGAAGATAACCAGCTACCTTATAAAGAATCTCTTTACTTTCCACCCTGAAATCACATCTTCATTCTGGGTTGAATAGGAGCAGGGATTTGATCAAACACCATGAACCCAAAGCTGACCTTGTATCCCAAATGGCATCCCATTTCCCTATGTAGTGCACTACCTTTACGGACCCTGGTCGAAAGTAACACACTAGAAAGGGAAAAGGGAGCCATTTTGGATACAGCCTCACTATTTCAGCCTATTAGGAGCTGAGGCCTGGGCTGAGATTGCTGCTGCTCCTGTTACAGCCCAAAGCAGTCAGTCTCTCTCCTCTCCCGGACCCTTCCGGACCCTTCCGGAGTCAGAGACGACAGAACATCATCTCGATGAGACAAATAATAAACCACTTATCTTTATTTGAAACCAGGGGGGAGGACATGGAGGGAGGTAGGGAGGACATGGAGGGAGGTAGGGAGGACATGGAGGGAGGTAGGGGAGGACGTGGAGGGAGATAGGGAGGACATGGAGGGAGGACATGGAGGGAGGACATGGAGGGAGGTAGGGGAGGACATGGAGGTAGGTAGGGGAGGACATGGAGGGAGGACATGGAGGGAGGTAGGGGAGGACGTGGAGGGAGGTAGGGGAGGACGTGGAGGGAGGTAGGGGAGGACGTGGAGGGAGGTAGGGGAGGACGTGGAGGGAGGTAGGAGAGGACGTGGAGGGAGGACATGGAGGGAGGACATGGAGGGAGGTAGGGGAGGACATGGAGGACGAGGGGAGGACATGGAGGGAGGTAGGGAGGACATGGAGGGAGGTAGGGGAGGACATGGAGGGATGTAGGGGAGGACATGGAGGGAGGTAGGGGAGAACATGGAGGGAGGTAGGGGAGAACATGGAGGGAGGTAGGGGAGGACATGGAGGGAGATAGGGGAGGACATGGAGGGAGGACATGGAGGGAGGACGTGGAGGGAGGTAGGGGAGGACGGGAGGGAGGTAGGGGAGGACATGGAGGGAGGACATGGAGGGAGGTAGGGGGAGGACATGGAGGATGTAGGAGAGACATAGAGGGGAGGACATGGAGGGATGTAGGGGAGGACATGTGATGTAGGGGAGGACATGGAGGGATGTAGGGGGACATGGAGGGGAGGACATGGAGGGACATAGGGGAGGACATGGAGGGACGTAGGGAGGACATGGGGATGTAGGGGAGGACATGGGGGGATGTAGGGGAGGACATGGGGGGGGGGAGGTAGGGGAGGACATGGAGGGAGGTAGGGGAGAACATGGAGGAGGTAGGGGAGGACATGGAGGGAGGTAGAGGAGGACATGGAGGGAGGTAGGGGAGGACATGGAGGGAGGTAGGGGAGGACATGGAGGGAGGTAGGGGAGAAACATGGAGGGAGGTAGGGGAGGACATGGAGGGAGATAGGGGAGGACATGGAGGGAGGACATGGAGGGAGGACATGGAGGGAGGTAGGGGAGGACATGGAGGTAGGTAGGGGAGGACATGGAGGGAGGACATGGAGGGAGGTAGGGGAGGACGTGGAGGGAGGTAGGGGAGGACGTGGAGGAGGTAGGGGAGGACGGGAGGGAGGTAGGGAGGACGGGAGGGAGGTAGGGGAGGACGTGGAGGGAGGTAGGGGAGGACGTGGAGGGAGGACATGGAGGGAGGACATGGAGGGAGGTAGGGGAGGACATGGAGGGACGTAGGGGAGGACATGGAGGGAGGTAGGGGAGGACATGGAGGGAGGTAGGGGAGGACATGGAGGGATGTAGGGGGAGGACATGGAGGGAGGTAGGGAGAACATGGAGGGAGGTAGGGAGAACATGGAGGGAGGTAGGGGAGGACATGGAGGGAGATAGGGAGGACATGGAGGGAGGACATGGAGGGAGGACGTGAGGGAGGTAGGGAGGACGTGGAGGGAGGTAGGGGAGGACATGGAGGGAGGACATGGAGGAGGTAGGGGAGGACATGGAGGGATGTAGGAGAGACATAGAGGGAGGACATGGAGGGATGTAGGGAGGACATGGTGTGATGTAGGGGAGGACATGGAGGGATGTAGGGGGGACATGGAGGGAGGACATGTAGGGGAGGACATGGAGGGACAT
>NW_027039456.1:0-66269 GCF_034236695.1 Oncorhynchus nerka | reverse complement strand
TGATCATGAGGATGGTGAGGATCAGCCCAGAACTACACGGCAGGACTCTGGTCAATGACCTGAAGAGAGCTGGGACCACAGTCTCAAATAAAACCATTAGTAACACACTATGCCGTCATGGATTAAAATCCTGCAGCACACGCAAGGTCCCCCTGCTGAAGCTAGTGCATGTCCAGGCCCATCTGAAGTTTGCAATGACCATCTGGATGATCCAGAGGAGGAATGGGAGAAGGTCATGTGGTCTGATGAGACAAAAATATAGTTTTGGTCTAAACTCCACTCGCCATGTTTGGAGGAAGAAGAAGAAGAAGGGACAGGACGACTGCACCGTATTGAGGGGAGGACGGATGCGGCCATGTATCGCGAGATCTTGGCCAACGATCTACTTCCCTCGGTAAGAGCATTGAAGATGGGTCGTGGCTGAGTCTGACAACGACCCGAAACACACAGCCAGGGCAGCTAAGGTGTGGCTCCGTAAGAAGCATCTCAAGGTCCTGGAGTGGCCTAGCCAGTATCCAGACCTGAACCCAACAGGAAATCTTTGGAGGGAGCTGAAAGTCCGTATTGCCCAGCGATAGCCCCGAAACCTGAAGGATCTGGAGAAGTTCTGTATGGAGGAGTGGGCCAAAATCCCTGCTGCAGTGTGTGCAAACCTGGTCAAGAACTACAGGAAACATATATTTTATTGCAAACAAAAGTTTCTGTACCAAATATTATGTTCTGCTTTTCTGATGTATCAAATACTTATGTCATGCAAAAATGCAAGGAATTACTTAAAAATCATACAATGTGATTTTCTGGATTTTGTTTTAGATTCCGTCTCTCACAGTTGAAGTGTACCTATAATAGTGGTGACAGTGTTTCCTATCTTCAGTGCAGTGGCAGCTGGGAGGAGGTGTTCTTATTCTCCATGGACTTTACAGTGTCCCAGAACTTTTGAGTTAGTGTTGCAGGGAAGCAAATTTCACTTGAAAAAGCTAGTCCTGGCTTTTCTAACTGCCTGTGTATAACGGTTTCTAGCTTCCCTGAACAGCTGCATATCACGGGGCTGTTCCGATGCTAATGCAGAACGCCAGGATGTTTTTGTGTTGGTTAAGGCAGTCAGGTCTGGGGAGCAAAAACCAAGCTTGCCATATCTGTTTCTGGTTCTAAATTTCTTGAATGGGGGCATGTTTATTTAAGATGGTTAGGAAGGCATTTAAAAATATCCAGGCATCCTACTGATGGGATGAGATCAATATCCTTCCAGGATACCCCCGCCAGGTCGATTAGAAAGGCCTGCTCGCCAAGTGTTTCAGGGAGCGTTTTACAGTGATGAGTGGAGGTCGCCAGACCGCGACCTATTACGGATGCAGGCAATGAGGCAGTGATCGCTGAGATCTTGTTTGAAGACAGCAGAGGTGTATTTAGAGGGGAAGTTGGTTAGATGATATCTATGAGGGTGCCCGTGTTTAAGGCTTTTGGGGGTACCTGGTAGGTTCATTGATAATTTGTGTGAGATTGAGGGCATCAAGTTTAGATTGTAGGATGGCTGGGGTGTTAAGCATGTTCCAGTTTAGGTCGCCTAGCAGCACGAGCTCTGAAGATAGATGGGGGCAATCAGTTCACATATGGTGTCCAGAGCACAGCTGGGGGCAGAGGGTGGTCTATAGCAGGCGAAACGGTGAGAGACTTGTTTTTAGAGAGGTGGATTTTTAAAGCAGAAGTTCAAATTGTTTGGGTACAGACCTGGATAGTAGGACAGAACTCTGCAGGCTATCTTTGCAGTAGATTGCAACACCGCCTTTGGCAGTTCTATCTTGTCTGAAAATGTTGTAGTTTGGAATTAAAATTTCTGAATTTTTGGTGGTCTTCCTAAGCCAGGATTCAGACACAGCTAGAACATCCGGTTGGCAGAGTGTGCTAAAGCAGTGAATAGAACAAACTTAGGGAGGAGGCTTCTAATGTTAACATGCATGAAACCAAGGCTATTACGGTTACAGAAGTCGTCAAAAGAGAGCGCCTGGGGAATAGGAGTGGAGCTAGGCACTGCAGGGCCTGGATTCACCTCTACATCGCCAGAGGAACATAGGAGGAGAAGAATAAGGGTGCGGCTAAAAGCAATAAGAATTGGTCGTCTAGAACGTCTGGAACAGAGAGTAAAAGGAGGTTTCTGGGGGCGATAAAATAGCATCAAGGTATAATGTACAGACAAAGGTATGGTAGGATGTGAATACAGTGGAGGTAAACCTAGGTATTGAGTGATGAAGAGGTAGATATTGTCTCTAGAAACATCATTGAAACCAGGAGATGTCATTGCATGTGTGGGTGGTGGAACTAATAAATTGGATAAGGTATAGTGAGCAGGACTAGAGGCTCTACAGTGAAATAAGAACAGTAATGGACAAGACATATTGACATTAAGGAGAGGCATCCTTAGTCGAGTGATCAAAAGGGTCCAGTGAGTGGAGAGGTTGGTTGGGGGTCACGGCGATTTAGACAGCTAGCCAGGCCATCGGTAGCAAGCTAGCATAGGATGGAGGTCTGTTGTTAGCCACCTCTTGCGTTCCGTCAGTAGATTAGTGGGGTTCCGTGTGGTAGAGGGGATTAATCCAAATCACACAACAACAAAAAAATAAAAAACAATAGATAGTTATAGAGGCCCAAGAAGAAACATAATAATAATAAAAATAAATAAATTGTCCGATTGTCTATTCTGAGAGCAGCCGGTAAGACAGCTAACGGTTAGCAGGCCGCAGATGGGCGTCAGGTAACGCCGCGACGGAGGAGCCAGCCGATCTCCTTCGGTAGATAACGCCGGCAGTCCAGTTGTGAAGGCCCGGTGGGGCTCCGCGTAGGCAGTAAAACGGGTCCGGATAGGTGACTGCAGCCCAGGAGTGATTGATGGAACTTAGGAGTGATTGACGGAGCTGGCTAGCTCCGGAGTAATTGATGTTTGCTCCGGAATCGACGAAAGCAGATAGTCACACGGATAGCAGCTAGCTAGCTGTGAGATCCGGGTATGAATGTCCAGAGAGCAGTTGAAATCCAGGGACATGGAGAGAAAAATTGGTCCGGTATGTTCCGCTCGAGCCGCGCTGCGCCGTACAAAACTGGCGATAGATTTTCGAGCTAAAGGATAGCTGATGACCACAAACCGTGGTTAGCTGAATACTAACGATTTGCTGTAAAGAAGCTAACTAGCTTCTGATTAGCTTCTGGATTAGCTTCTGGCTAGCTCCCTGGCTAGCTTCTGGCTGAGTTTCTGGCTAGCTTCTTGAGTTTCTGGCTGGCTTCTGGCTAGCTTCTTGGAGGATTGCAGATTTGAGGTAAATAATACTTATTTATAAATATAAATTGGTGAGGCGGGTTGCAGGAGAGTGTTTTGAAGATGAGTTGATGATAAAATAAAATGTATGTGTATACAGGATATATATATATACAGGACACGACAAGACGAGGACAAAAGACGTCTGAACTGCTATGCCATCTCGGAACACACACATGTATAAATAGCCCACACTTTAGATGAGGCCACGCAAAAAGACTTAACTGATGATTAGTAAAGTCGTTTATAATGACCTATATTACATATCTTATGTAATGGTCTTATGAATATTAGTGTAACAATGTGCGCTGAGAGTTGGGAAGCAAGTTCAGGGAGTTAGTGATTTAATCAAGAAACAAAAGGAACACCTATGTGAGAATGCTATTCATTGACTACAGCTCAGTGTTCAACACCATAGTGCCCTCAAAGCTCATCACTAAGCTAAGGACCCTGGGACTAAACACCTCCTTCTGTAACTGAATCCTGGATTTCATGATGGGCGCCCCAGGTGGTAAGGGTAGTGCGTGCTCAGCCCCTTCCTGTACTCCCTGTTCACTCATGACTGCATGGCCAGGCACTATTCCAACACCATCATTAAGTTTGCTGATGACACAACAGTGGTAGACCTGATCACCGACAACGATGAGACAGCCTATAGTGAGGGAGGTCAGAGACCTGACCGTGTGGTGCAAGGACAACAACACCCACTCAACGTGATCAAGACAAAGGAGATGATTGTGGACTGCAGGAAAAGGAGGACCGAGCACGCCCCATTCTCATTGACGGGGCTGTAGTGGAGCAGGATTCAAGATCCTTGGCGTCCACATCACCAACAAACTAACATGGTCCAAGCACACCAAGACAGTTGTGAAGAGGGCACGACAAAACCTATTCCCCCTCAGTAGTCTGAAAAGATTTGGCATGGGTCCTCAGATCCTCAAAAGATTTTACAGCTGCACCATCGAGAGCATCCTGACGGGTTGGTATCACTACCTGGTATGGCAACTACTTGCCTCTACCTGCAAGGCACTACAGAGGATAGTGCTTACGGCCCAGTACATCACCGGGACAATCTTCCTGCCACCAAGGACCTCTATACCAGGCGGTGTCAGAGGAAGGCCCTAAAATGGTCAAAGACTCCAGCCACCCTAGTAATAGACTGTTCTCTGTTACCGCACGGCAAGCAGTACCGGAGCGCCAAGTCTAGGTCCAAGAGGCTCCTAAATAGCTTCTACCCCAAGCCATAAGACTCCTGAACAGCGCATCAAATGGGCTAATCACTTTGTCAACCACAACATGTTATAGACTGACTGTACAAAATATTATGAACATAGACTGATATAGACTGACCAGGTGAAGCTGCAATCCCTTATTCATTTCACCTGTTAAAACCACTTCAATCAGTGTAGATGAAGGGTAAGAGACAGGTTAACAGTCAGTCATATAGAATGTGATGTGTATAGTCCTACAACGTTATTGTGAGAGAATAATGTAAGAAAATCCAATGTTGAGAATGTATTTAGTCTGCCAAATAGTTGTCCGCTCTAAGCTACAAGATATCAGTGTAGTAAAATGATAAAAGCGTATAGGTCTGCCCATCATGAACAAGACAGATGAGAGAGAAAATATTTGAAAGAATTTAAAAAAGTTATTTTGGGACATGTATAGGCCTATTTCTTAAGATGAATTACAAGTAAAAATCATATACCATGTAAACAGAGCCCAACCGTTGCCCAAAAATCAACCCATCAACAGTGTTATAGCTCTCCACATACTGTACTTTGAAACATTTCGTTATGAATCATTATACATTGTGATTTTCACCTGCAGTTTAACAGAAATGCATTCAGTCATTGAACTACAAAACTCAGTTGAAGACACACTATTGACGTTTAGTTGTGAATTGTTTACATCAAATTTTGACTTAATTTCTGGACAATATTAATGTCCATTTGGGGGACCACTTTTGGATCAAGAGCACCCCAGAGGCACAAGTTCCATATATCCTCTTTAATTATTCTCATTACATGTGACCTAAGAAAGTATTCGGATCCGAAATCGGAATGTAAATTGATGGGCATAGGGACCCTGCAGATGCATTGTTCCTTGTGCATTCATCTTTTCTATGGTCTCTCCCCAATGATGTGTATAAACCCTGGATTGCTGATGCTTTGTAATGGCCAATGAGAGGCTTTGAAGCCACAGGCCGCCACATTGGCACATCCCAGAAAGAGCAGTCCTCCATAGGAATGAATGGAATTCTACAATATTTCAATAAAATGTTTCAAGGACACAATTTCATGTATTTAAGTAATTCTTTGTTGCGGTGGGGGCAGTAACATTAACACTCTCAAAATATAAAATGTTCATGTTCAATTCAATTCATATAATTTGCAAATATGCATTAAGGTGTCTGTAATAGAATATATTTGTCAAATGAAGGAGGAGTACCAAAATGGCTGTGCGATGGCTTCAAAGCAGCGCCCCCCTCTTAGTCATCTAAGGTTAATACATATTATGGTCTCCTCTTCTATTAAATTGATTTGGACTGCATTTGCTCTAACAGTCTTGAAGTCAGCATGGACATGAATTTGTCAGCGCGTTGTGCTTTGGTTCTTTTTCTGTTGGCATTTGTAGATTTGAAAATAGTCTCTGCTGCAGAACCGGGAGGCACATCTACAGGTGAGTTGTTCTAATTAGCCTACTTTGCATTATTTGTCATGAAACAAACTGTGACAATTTGATGATTTATTTTAAGAAGCCTGCTACACTTGACTTAGAGAGCGAGAGTTGCACCCCTTCTGAAAAAACCTACACTCGATCCCTCCGATGTCAACAACTACAGACCAGTATCCCTTCTTTCTTTTCTCTCCAAAACTCTTGAACGTGCCGTCCTTGGCCAGCTCTCCCGCTATCTCTCTCAGAATGACCTTCTTGATCCAAATCAGTCAGGTTTCAAGACTAGTCATTCAACTGAGACTGCTCTTCTCTGTATCACGGAGGCGCTCCGCACTGCTAAAGCTAACTCTCTCTCCTCTGCTCTCATCCTTCTAGACCTATCGGCTGCCTTCGATACTGTGAACCATCAGATCCTCCTCTCCACCCTCTCCGAGTTGGGCATCTCCGGCGCGGCCCACGCTTGGATTGCGTCCTACCTGACAGGTCGCTCCTACCAGGTGGCGTGGCGAGAATCCGTCTCCTCACCACGTGCTCTCACCACTGGTGTCCCCCAGGGCTCTGTTCTAGGCCCTCTCCTATTCTCGCTATACACCAAGTCACTTGGCTCTGTCATAACCTCACATGGTCTCTCCTATCATTGCTATGCAGACGACACACAATTAATTTTCTCCTTTCCCCTTCTGACGACCAGGTGGCGAATCGCATCTCTGCATGTCTGGCAGACATATCAGTGTGGATGACGGATCATCACCTCAAGCTGAACCTCGGCAAGACGGAGCTGCTCTTCCTCCCGGGGAAGGACTGCCCGTTCCATGATCTCGCCATCACGGTTGACAACTCCATTGTGTCCTCGTCCCAGAGCGCTAAGAACCTTGGCGTGATCCTGGACAACACCCTGTCGTTCTCAAATAACATCAAGGCGGTGGCCCGTTCCTGTAGGTTCATGCTCTACAACATCCGCAGAGTACGACCCTGCCTCACACAGGAAGCGGCGCAGGTCCTAATCCAGGCACTTGTCATCTCCCGTCTGGATTACTGCAACTCGCTGTTGGCTGGGCTCCCTGCCTGTGCCATTAAACCCCTACAACTCATCCAGAACGCCGCAGCCCGTCTGGTGTTCAACCTTCCCAAGTTCTCTCACGTCACCCCGCTCCTCCGCTCTCTCCACTGGCTTCCAGTTGAAGCTCGCATCCGCTACAAGACCATGGTGCTTGCCTACGGAGCTGTGAGGGGAACGTTAGGTGTTAAAGCCTACCTAATTGGTTATAAACAATAGCCTATAATGGTGCATAGCCCCTTTGCAACCTATGTTGTTGCAACCTTACTAAGAAATACAAGCCAGCCATTATGACTTTGAAACAATCCAGCCTACCCTTGGCCATTTTACGCATACACTGTCAAATAAATTCTAGTTGTTTCAACAAATGATTATGAAGTAAGTGGTTCCAAAGCCTTTTTCAGTTTATTCAACTTCTAGATAAAAGTGTTACCTGAACTTAACATTTTTAGTTGGCCCAAACTTAGCTCCAACTTGAGAAAACGTATGCAACAATTCAGTCAACATATAATGATGTGTTTGTCAATTTGTCTCATATGTTCATTTAACTAGAAATGATTATTTCTGCATCTTAATAGCACTGTTTGTGTGTCTGTGTGTAACTAGCTGCACAGCCCATTTTAGTTAACATACAATGTTTTCAACCTACTTATTTGGACCAATAGATTGTGAGTGTTCAGAAGGCTGTCATGCATTTTCATGGGTGTTATGGGGAAACATTGATAATGGGGGACAAATGTCTCCAAAACTATTAATTAGACACAAAATTACTTGGAGTATGGCCTACAAACCTTCCAGAGATGCAAATGCATATTTGTCAAATCCATCTCAACCAAATATGATAGAATTTCATAAATTGGTTCAGTCCAATTGTGTCTATGTTCATGTCTCTTTGTGGCAAGTTGGGTTCCCTGACATCTGCTCAAATTGTGTTGTCCCCAAGAAAAGCCTGGAGTGTGCCCTACACCATCGGGCCCGGGGCTTTGTGTAGAGTCATGTTCCCATGACAGGGACTGCCCCAATGATGAAAAAAATGCTGCTCCAATGGATGTGGGCATGTCTGCATTGCACCGTACACAGGTAGGATATGGTCCCAGAGTGACAGATACACACATCCATTGCATTCATTATTGCTGCATTACTCTGGAATCAAGAAAGATGGAGCTTGTAATGTACATTTCATACACATAGATCAATATATTTCACTTACACTCTCTTTAGAGCTGAGACACTCAATTAAGAAGTCACATAATATTTAGACTTCATTTGGAAGAGTCAGTGTAGGCTGACAAGTTGCTACCATAAACCTGTTTGTAATGGGGAAATGTAGGATCACTAAAGATCATATTTAGTTGAGAGTGATCAACAAAACATTTAGTATACAGTTTATGTTATACACAATGGTTCCAGTATCCTAGTTGTGACATTCAAGGTGTGGGTTGATGGTCACTAGACTTGATGATGAATGTTATGGATTGTTCTCATATCTGTTGATAGTGATTGACGCCAGACTGGAGGTCCCAGTAAAAGGACCGAGGACACACTGATTATTCACTGTTGTATTGTACTGATGACATTCTGTGACCACTGTGTGATTCTGTAGCAGCTAACATTTATCGTGACGTTCTCCACACAAATATTACAGATTTTCAGAAAATGGTTCAGTCCAATTGTGTCCATGTTCATGTGTCTTTGTGGTAAGTCGTGTTCCCTGACATGTCTGCTCAAATTGTGTTGTCCCAAAGCAAAGCCTGGAGTGTGCCCTCGTAGACGATGGGGTTCAGGGACGTGTGCAGAGTTATGTTCCCATGACAGTGACTGCCCCAATGATGAAAAATGCTGCTACAATGGATGTGGGCATGACTGCATTGCACCGTACACAGGTAGGATATGGTCCCAGAGTGACAGATACACACATCCATTGCATTCATTATTGCTGCATTACTCTGGAATCAAGAAAGATGGAGCTTGTAATGTACATTTCATACACATAGATCAATATATTTCACATACACTCTCTTTAGAGCTGAGACACTCAATTAAGAAGATTTCTGAGAGCCATGTAGGTATTTAGAGTTTTATATATATATATATATATCATAAACATTTTGTAATGGGGACATTTAAGACCAGTAAAGCTCATATTTAATTTAGAGTGATCAACACAATGTTTAGTATAGAGCTTCTGTAATACACATGATTTCCATTGTTTTTCTTGTGACATTCAAGGTGTGGGTTGATGGTCACTAGACTTGATGATGAATGTTATGGATTGTTCTCATATCTGTTGATAGTGATTGACGCCAGACTGGAGGTCCCTGTAAAAGGACAGAGGACACACTGATTATTCACTGTTGTATTGTACTGATGACATTCTGTGACCACTGTGTGATTCTGTAGCAGCTAACATTTATCGTAACGATCTCCACACAAATATTACAGATTTTCAGAAAATGGTTCAGTGTAATTGTGTCTATGTTCATGTTACTTTGTGGTAAGGTGTGTTCCCTGACATGTCTGCTCAAATTGTGTTGTCCCAAAGCAAAGCCTGGAGTGTGCCCTCGTAGACGATGGGGTTCAGGGACGTGTGCAGAGTTCTGTTCCAATGACAGTGACTGCCCCAATGATGAAAAATGCTGCCACAATGGATGTGGGCATAACTGCATTGCACCGACACAGGTAGGATATGGTCCCAGAGTGACAGATACACACATCCACTGCATTCATTATTGCTGCATTACTCTGGAAACAAGAAAGCTGGGGCTGTACATTTCATACACATAGATAGATATTTTTCACATACACTCTTTAGAGCTGAGACACTCAATTAAGACGATTTTCAAGATCCATGCAGGCCTTTAGAGTATATACCAATGTTATGCAACATCTATACACTCTGAGTATACCAAACTTGAGGAACACTTTCCTATTTTTGAGTTGCACCCCTTTTGCCCTAAGAAAAGCCTCAATTCATCAGGGCATGGGGTCTACAAGGTGTTTAAAGCGTTCCATAGGGATGCTGGCCCATGTTGACTCTAATGCTTCTCACAGTTGTGTCATGTTGGCTAGATGTCCGTTGGTTGGTGGACTGTTGTCGGCAGGGTAGCCTAGTGGTTAGAGCGTCGGACTAGTAACCGAAAGGTTGCAAGAGCAAATCCCTGAGCTGACAACGTAAAAATCTGTCGTTAAGAACAAGGCAGTTAACCCACTGTTCCTAGGCCGTCATTGAAAATAATATTTTTTTCTTAACTGACTTGCCTAGATAAATGAAAGTAAAATATTTCAGGGAAAAAAGGATTTTGGGAATATCAGGCTGAGACTTCAGAGGAGTAGCAACATACGTTTCTTACGATACAGCAATTCACAACTTTAAGCTGACAATTTGTCAAGGGCCACCAACAAAATTCCAACTCATTGTAATAGTAAGACCTCAATGGAAAGAATCAGTGTACGGATGATTTCCAGTGTTCTACTTGTGACACTCAAGGTGTGGATTGATGGTCACTAGACTTGATGCTGAATGTTATGGATTGTTCTCATATCTGTTGATAGAGGTTCACCCCGGACTTGAGATATAAGGGCCGAGGACACACTGATTATTCACTGTTATGTTGTATTGATGACATTCTGTGAACACTGTGTGATTCTGTAGCAGCTGACAGCCTGTTTGTTTTGACTTCCTACAAGCCTCTAGAGCTGGTGTTTACAGAACATTTGGTGCTGTCTGATTAGAATGTAAAGGGCATGTCTCCAAGATGCCAGTTAGACATTTTCTATGCTTCTGTGCTGGAAGTGTCTCCCTGTTGCAGCTTGTAATAAGCTGGATATAATTATTTTCTAAATAAAAAATAATTAATATTAACCAATCCACCTCTTTGGAGGACACAAATATTTTGGAGTTTTACAGCTTTTTTGCTGTATATTCATGTACACACATTTTACATATACATTTTATCTTTTATATTTAATTTATTTTACCTTTATTTAACCAGGCAAGTCAGTTAAGAACAAATTCTTATTTTCATATGGATATCGGCAGTGTATCAAATCAAAATCGGTAGTGTATCAAATACTTGTTCTCCCCACTGTACATGCACATACATTGTACATATACATTTTACATGTATCGATTTATTATGGATAGATTTGATTGACTTTATCTGCAACTGCTTTTCTCGATTGTTACCCTGGAAATTCCTATTACACGTATGTTTCTACTGTATAACTGACAACTTTTAATTTGTTACCATAGTGAAGCCCGGTCGCTGTGTCCTGCCCAACGGGACCTACATGTGTGCCGAGTACTGTTACAAAGATGGCCAGTGCCCCGAGGAACAGATGTGTTTCTGGATATGTTGATTCTATGCCTGCAGTGAGCCATTGAAGCTTTATTGGAAATTCTTATTAGTTTTAAGAAATAAGTAGAAAATACAAATCATTACATGTACAATTATGTCTATGAAAACTGATGATTTTATGCAATAATAAATATGAAAAATGATCATAGCTTTTATGGAAACTGGACAATTTTCATGGGCAGTATGTGAATTGACAAACTCAATGTGGACTGCTGAATTTGAATAAAACAAGATTTTGAACACCTGTGCTTGGTTTTTTAGGGGGGTTATTTGAGACTCGTGTGGTGCTCATGTGAATATCCTTCATTTTCCGGCTTCAGACCAATGCCTGTTCTCAGTTTAAACATTGTTTTTTGGTTTTAACTTCAATGGTTTTTACACCGGAAGGTGATCGTGCAACCTTATTATAGAACATTATAATTAAGCAAAAATGCACAAGGAGGTGTGGTATACGGCCAATATACCATGCTAAGGACTGTTCTTAGCACGTGCCTTGACATACATTTACATTTACATTTAAGTCATTTAGCAGACGCTCTTATCCAGAGCGACTTACAAATTGGTGCATTCACCTTATGACATCCAGTGGAACAGTAGTGCATCTAAATCTTTTAAGGGGGGGGGGGTGAGAGGGATTACTTTATCCTATCCTAGGTATTCCTTAAAGAGGTGGGGTTTCAGGTGTCTCCGGAAGGTGGTGATTGACTCCGCTGTCCTGGCGTCGTGAGGGAGTTTGTTCCACCATTGGGGGGCCAGTGCAGCGAACAGTTTTGACTGGGCTGAGCGGGAACTGTACTTCCTCAGTGGTAGGGAGGCGAGCAGGCCAGAGGTGGATGAACGCAGTGCCCTTGTTTGGGTGTAGGGCCTGATCAGAGCCTGGAGGTACTGAGGTGCCGTTCCCCTCACAGCTCCGTAGGCAAGCACCATGGTCTTGTAGCGGATGCGAGCTTCAACTGGAAGCCAGTGGAGAGAGAGGAGGAGCGGGGTGACGTGAGAGAACTTGGGAAGGTTGAACACCAGACGGGCTGCGGCGTTCTGGATGAGTTGTAGGGGTTTAATGGCACAGGCAGGGAGCCCAGCCAACAGCGAGTTGCAGTAATCCAGACGGGAGATGACAAGTGCCTGGATTAGGACCTGCGCCGCTTCCTGTGTGAGGCAGGGTCGTACTCTGCGGATGTTGTAGAGCATGAACCTACAGGAACGGGCCACCGCCTTGATGTTAGTTGAGAACGACAGGGTGTTGTCCAGGATCACGCCAAGTTTCTTAGCGCTCTGCAAGGAGGACACAATGGAGTTGTCAACCGTGATGGCGAGATCATGGAACGGGCAGTCCTTCCCCGGGAGGAAGAGCAGCTCCGTCTTGCCGAGGTTCAGCTTGAGGTGGTGATCCGTCATCCACACTGATATGTCTGCCAGACATGCAGAGATGCGATTCGCCACCTGGTCATCAGAAGGGGGAAAGGAGAAGATTAATTGTGTGTCGTCTGCATAGCAATGATAGGAGAGACCATGTGAGGTTATGACAGAGCCAAGTGACTTGGTGTATAGCGAGAATAGGAGAGGGCCAAGAACAGAGCCCTGGGGGACACCAGTGGTGAGAGCACGTGGTGTGGAGACGGATTCTCGCCACGCCACCTGGTAGGAGCGACCTGTCAGGTAGGACGCAATCCAAGCGTGGGCCGCGCCGGAGATGCCCAACTCGGAGAGGGTGGAGAGGAGGATCTGATGGTTCACAGTATCGAAGGCAGCCGATAGGTCTAGAAGGATGAGAGCAGAGGAGAGAGAGTTAGCTTTAGCAGTGCGGAGCGCCTCCGTGATACAGAGAAGAGCAGTCTCAGTTGAATGACTAGTCTTGAAACCTGACTGATTTGGATCAAGAAGGTCATTCTGAGAGAGATAGCGGGAGAGCTGGCCAAGGACGGCACGTTCAAGAGTTTTGGAGAGAAAAGAAAGAAGGGATACTGGTCTGTAGTTGTTGACATCGGAGGGATCGAGTGTAGGTTTTTTCAGAAGGGGTGCAACTCTCGCTCTCTTGAAGACGGAAGGGACGTAGCCAGCGGTCAGGGATGAGTTGATGAGCGAGGTGAGGTAAGGGAGAAGGTCTCCGGAAATGGTCTGGAGAAGAGAGGAGGGGATAGGGTCAAGCGGGCAGGTTGTTGGGCGGCCGGCCGTCACAAGACGCGAGATTTCATCTGGAGAGAGAGGAGAGAAAGAGGTCAGAGCACAGGGTAGGGCAGTGTGAGCAGAACCAGCGGTGTCGTTTGACTTAGCAAACGAGGATCGGATGTCGTCGACCTTCTTTTCAAAATGGTTGACGAAGTCATCTGCAGAGAGGGAGGAGGGGGGGGGGAGGAGGATTCAGGAGGGAGGAGAAGGTTGCAAAGAGCTTCCTAGGGTTAGAGGCAGATGCTTGGAATTTAGAGTGGTAGAAAGTGGCTTTAGCAGCAGAGAGAGAAGAGGAAAATGTAGAGAGGAGGGAGTGAAAGGATGTCAGGTCCGCAGGGAGGCGAGTTTTCCTCCATTTCCGTTCGGCTGCCCGGAGCCCTGTTCTGTGAGCTCGCAATGAGTCGTCGAGCCACGGAGCGGGAGGGGAGGACCGAGCCGGCCTGGAGGATAGGGGACATAGAGAGTCAAAGGATGCAGAAAGGGAGGAGAGGAGGGTTGAGGAGGCAGAATCAGGAGATAGGTTGGAGAAGGTTTGAGCAGAGGGAAGAGATGATAGGATGGAAGAGGAGAGAGTAGCGGGGGAGAGAGAGCGAAGGTTGGGACGGCGCGATACCATCCGAGTAGGGGCAGTGTGGGAAGTGTTGGATGAGAGCGAGAGGGAAAAGGATACAAGGTAGTGGTCGGAGACTTGGAGGGGAGTTGCAATGAGGTTAGTGGAAGAACAGCATTTAGTAAAGATGAGGTCGAGCGTATTTCCTGCCTTGTGAGTAGGGGGGAAGGTGAGAGGGTGAGGTCAAAAGAGGAGAGGAGTGGAAAGAAGGAGGCAGAGAGGAATGAGTCAAAGGTAGACGTGGGGAGGTTAAAGTGGCCCAGAACTGTGAGAGGTGAGCCGTCCTCAGGAAAGGAGCTTATCAAGGCATCAAGCTCATTGATGAACTCTCCGAGGGAACCTGGAGGGCGATAAATGATAAGGATGTTAAGCTTGAAAGGGCTGGTAACTGTGACAGCATGGAATTCAAAGGAGGCGATAGACAGATGGGTAAGGGGAGAAAGAGAGAATGACCACTTGGGAGAGATGAGGATCCCGGTGCCACCACCCCGCTGACCAGAAGCTCTCGGGGTGTGCGAGAACACGTGGGCAGACGAAGAGAGAGCAGTAGGAGTAGCAGTGTTGTCTGTGGTGATCCATGTTTCCGTCAGTGCCAAGAAGTCGAGGGACTGGAGGGAGGCATAGGCTGAGATGAACTCTGCCTTGTTGGCCGCAGATCGGCAGTTCCAGAGGCTACCGGAGACCTGGAACTCCACGTGGGTCGTGCGCGCTGGGACCACCAGATTAGGTGGCCGCGCCACGCGGTGTGGAGCGTTTGTATGGTCTGTGCAGAGAGGAGAGAACAGGGATAGACAGACACATAGTTGACAGGCTACACAAGAGGCTACGCTAATGCAAAGGAGATTGGAATGACAAGTGGACTACACGTCTCGAGTGTTCAGAAAGTTAAGCTTACGTAGCAAGAATCTTATTGACTAAAATGATTAAAATGATACAGTACTGCTGAAGTAGGCTAGCTGGCAGAGGCTGCGTTGTTGACTATGTAGGCTAGCTGGCATTGGCTGCGTTGTTGACACTACACTAATCAAGTCGTTCCGTTGAGTGTAATAGTTTCTACTGTGCTGCTATTCGGGGCTAGCTGGCTAGCTAGCAGTGTTGATTACGTTACGTTGCGTTAAAGGAACGACAATAGCTGGCTAGCTAACCTAGGAAATCGCTCTAGACTACACAATTATCTTTGATACAAAGACGGCTATGTAGCTAGCTATGTAGCTAGCTACGATCAAACAAATCAAGCCGTTGTACTGTAATGAAATGAAATGAAAAATGTGATACTACCTGTGGAGCGAAGCGAAATGCGACCGGATTGTTGAGTGCAGAAGTTCTGTTCGGTAGACGTTGGCTAGCTGTTGGCTAGCTAGCAGAGTCTCCTACGTTAAGGACGACAAATAGCTGGCTAGCTAACCTCGGTAAATTAAGATAATCACTCTAAAACTACACACTCTAAACTACACAATTATCTTGGAGACGAAGACAGCAAAGACAACTATGTAGCTAGCTAACACTACACTAATCAAGTCGTTCAGTTGAGTGTAATAGTATAGCTGCTAATCGGTAGACGGTGGACTAGCTAACGGTGGACGTTAGCTAGCTGGCTAGCTGCAGGGCAGTGTAGACTGCGTTAGGACGACCGAATACGATAATTACGCAATTATCTATGATACAAAGACGGCTATGTAGCTAGCTATGTAGCTAGCTACGATCAAACAAATCAAGCCGTTGTACTGTAATGAAATGAAATGAAAAATGTGATACTACCTGTGGAGCGAAGCGAAATGCGACCGGATTGTTGAGTGCAGAAGTTCTGTTCGGTAGACGTTGGCTAGCTGTTGGCTAGCTAGCAGAGTCTCCTACGTTAAGGACGACAAATAGCTGGCTAGCTAACCTCGGTAAATTAAGATAATCACTCTAAAACTACACACTCTAAACTACACAATTATCTTGGATACGAAGACAGCAAAGACAACTATGTAGCTAGCTAACACTACACTAATCAAGTCGTTCAGTTGAGTGTAATAGGCTAGCTGCAGGGCAGTGTAGACTGCGTTAGGACGACGAAATACGATAATTACGCAATTATCTATGATACAAAGACGGCTATGTAGCTAGCTAAGAAGAAATTGCTAAGATTAGACAAATCAAACCGTTGTACTATAATGAAATGTAATGTAATGTAATACTACCTGCGGACCGAGTGCAGATGCGACCGCTCGCTCCAGCCCTTAGCCGTGGTATATTGGCCATATACCACAAACCCCCGAGGTTCCTTATTGCTATTATAAACTGATTACCAACGTAATTGAAGCTGTAAAAATAAATGTTTTGTCATACCCGTGGTATATGGCCTGATATTCCACGGCTGTCAGCCAATCAGCATTCGGGGCAAGTACCACCCACTTTATAATATAGTTTAACACATGCTCTCCTTGTGAATCTTCACGATGTTGTACGTTTTATTTATTGATAAGATCCATGCTTATAATCATACTGATCATTGCTCACAGAAAATTGGCGAGAGCAAGGAAACAAAGACTGAAGCAAATATTTGCTATGTGATTACACAATGTAGCTGGCTAAATAGACGACTACACGAGCCGGAAATATGGCCGAGCTGTTCTCAGTTGAAGGGTTCTGAAATATTCTCTCTCGCTGAGTCGAGTTGTGACCGTGAATATTGTCATCCATCTCGGTGGAAACAACTTGGACACACAAGGGGACAGCCCTGGTGCGTCAGATGTGAGATGATTTGGAGGTAGTCCGCATGTCCCCTGGGAGAATGGTGAGCTACTCTGACATCAAACAGTGGAAGATTTGCATGTTCCTCCGTGGCAGGCGCATGCCCACAATCCACCACTTTGCGTTAAATCACTGTGTCCCTGGGCAGTACCAATAGGGCAGGGTTTCCCAAACTCGGTCCTGGGGCTCCTCCTGGGTTCACGTTTTGGTTTTTGCTCTAGCTCTACACAGCTGATGAAAATAATCAAAGCTTGATGATGAGTTGGTTATTTGAATCAGCTGTGTAGTGCTAGGGCAAAACCCCCAAATGTGCGCCCAGTGGTACCCATGTTAACAACCATTCCTGAACCTGACTCCAAAAACAAGCCACCGATGGACAGTACCAAAATAGATACTCTATTGATTCTGTTCAATGCCCCATATACTGAGCATTCTTTTTGTAGCGGGAATCTTATATAATAGCTTAAATTGAAAAGAAAGGATTGATGCTTCAATTGTTACTTTGTATATTACTTCAATAAATCTGATGCCATGGTATTGGGATATCGAAAATCTGTTCCCAACTATCTTGAATTTTATACGGTGTAGTTGTCAACCCTCTTGACCATAAGTGAAACTGATACATGTTACTATTTATATCGGTCATTTTAAGCCCTTTACGATTAATTCATTCCTTTCTCTTTTAAGTAATTTTCTTTCCATTTTTGTGGCAGAGCTGCGATGAACTGGTTATAATTTTGTAATGAGCATACATGTCCTTATACCGTGATTAATTGCTTGTGTGACATAATTTGACCTTTGTTGTTTACAATGTCATTCATTAACATGATACCTTCCTTATACATTCTCTACAAGAAAATGTTTTTTCCTCTATCGGTACTTTCGAGATTTGACATTATTTGCTGTAATATAGCCTATGTTCTGCCTCTTCTGGAGGATAACATTTAAATAGTAGCCTACTCTGTTTGGCTTCATTTAAAAATGATACTTTAAACAGAGTTCCATTGTCAATCCACCAGAAATGGATGGTTTTAATTTGTATGACCGCAAAGAGAACCGTTTTGAAAATGGCTGTCTAGCACAGGTGGTTTGTGGCACCTTAATTGGGGTCAACAAGTGCTCAGCATATGTGGGGAACTCCTTCAAGACTGCTGGAAAAGCGTTCCAGGTGAAGCTGGTTGAGAGAATGCCAAGCGTGTTCAAAGCTGTCATCAAGGCAAAGTGTGGCTACTAAGAAGAATTTAAAATATATTTTATTATTTGTTTAACACTTTTTTGGTTACTACATGATTCCATATGTGTTATTTCATAGTTTTGATGTCTTCACTATTATTACACAATGTAGAAAATAGTAAAAATAATAATAAATGAAAAAACCTGGAATGACTAGGTGTGTCCAAACTTTTGACTGGTACTGTATTTAAATGAGATATTTCTGTATTTCACTTTCAATAAATTAGCAAACATTTCTAAAATCATGTTTTCACTGTCATTATGAGATATTGTGGGTAGATGGGTGAGATTCTTTTTTAATGCTTTGCTGGTGGTGAAATTAGCAAAGGGGGGGTGGGGGGATTGGACTGTGAGGTTACTTTTGCAAGGGTTGGAGACTCCCAATTGCTAACATGTATAGAGAGCAATAGTAATGATGTCTCTTTGTAGGGACTAACTCCATCATGGTTCTTTGAACAAAGCCTATGGTAAAATGTATTGTGTTTTTGTAGGGTTTTTAGATAAACGCTGAAAATACGTTTTGTGGTGAAGACAGGTTTGGGAGTTCTTATACGTTTTGTTCTATGAGATAATCTTCATCAGCTAATGTCACTTTTTACGATTTTTGAAGCATTTATGTAATTAAGAAAAGCATTTATGGACTATAAACATTATGTTACTCAACATAGAGTTTGTCTGAAATTACACTGAAGTTATTGTTTAGAAAGTATTTAGTATTTATTATGTATAAATAGCCCACACTTTAGACGAGGCCACGCAAAAAGACTTAACTGATGATTAGTAAATTTGTTTATAAAGACCTATATTACATACCTTATGTAATGGTCTTATGAATATTAGTGTAACGATGTGCGCTGAGAGTTGGGAAGCAAGTTCAGGGAGTGAGTGATTTAATCAATAAACGAAACATAATAGAAAACAAGAAACACAAACAACGCACAGACCAAACTGAAACAGAAACAATGATGCCTGGGGAAGGAACCGAAGCGAGTGACAAATATAGGGCAGGTAATCAGGGAGGTGATGGAGTCCATGTGAGTGTCACAACGCACTGATGACCGTAACGATGGTGACAGGGCTGCGCCATAACGAGCAGGCTGGTGACCTAGAAGCTGGAGAGGGAGCACACGTGACAGTTGCCCCTCCCTGACGCACGGCTCCAGACGCAGGACTCAGACCAAGATGACGATTCCGGGGATCAGGAGCAGACCGGTCACCTCTGCTAAGGAGCCGGAACCTGTCGACCTAGAGCACCAGAGATCTTATAATAAATCCCGCTGTGCCCTCTGACGAACCATCAAACAGGCAAAGTGCCAACACAGGACTAATATTAAATCGTACTACACCGGCTCCGACGCTCGTCAGATGTGGCAGGTCCTGCAAACTATTACAGACTACAAAGGGAAGCAGAGCCGCGAGCTGCCCAGTGACACAAGCCTACCAGACGAGCTAAATAACTTCTATGCTCACTTCGAGGCAAGTAACACTGAAACATGCACGAGAGCATCAGCTGTTCCGGACAACTGTGTGATCACGCTTTCCGCAGCCGATGTGAGTAAGACCTTCAAACAGGTCAACATTCACAAGGCCGCAGGGCCAGACAGATTACCAGGACGTGTTCTCAGAGCATGCGCTGACCAACTGGCAAGTGTCTTCACTGACCTTTTCAACCTCTCCCTGTCTGAGTCTGTAATTCCAACATGTTTCAAGCAGACCACCATAGTCCCTGTGCCCAAGAAAAACTAAGAGCCTGCCTAAATGACTACCGACCCGTAGTACTCATGTCTGCAGCACTCACCACACCAAAAGATCCACAGACTATGCATTCTCTATTGCACTCCACACTGCCCTGTCACACCTGGACAAAAGGAACACCTATGTGAGAATGCTATTCGTTGACTACAGCTCAGTGTTCAACACCATAGTGCCCTCAAAGCTCATCACTAAGCTAAGGACCCTGGGACTAAACACCTCCCTCTGTAACTGAATCCTGGATTTCATGATGGGCCGCCCACAGGTGGTAAGGGTAGGGGTGCGTGCTCAGCTCCTTCCTGTACTCCCTGTTCACTCATGACTGCACGGCCAGGCACTATTCCAACACCATCATTAAGTTTGCTGATGACACAACAGTGGTAGACCTGATCACCGACAACGATGAGACAGCCTATAGTGAGGAGGTCAGAGACCTGAACGTGTGGTGCAAGGACAACAACACCCACTCAACGTGATCAAGACAAAGGAGATGATTGTGGACTGCAGGAAAAGGAGGACCAAGCACGCCCCATTCTCATTGACGGGGCTGTAGTGGAGCAGGTTTCAAGATCCTTGGCGTCCACATCACCAACAAACTAACATGGTCCAAGCACACCAAGACAGTTGTGAAGAGGGCACGACAAAACCTATTCTCACTACCTGATATGGCAACTACTTGGCCTCTACCTGCAAGGCACTACAGAGGATAGTGCTTACGGCCCAGTACATCACCGGGGACAATCTTCCTGCCACCAAGGACCTCTATACCAGGCGGTGTCAGAGGAAGGCCCTAAAAATGGTCAAAGACTCCAGCCACCCCAGTTATAGACTGTTCTCTCTGCTACCACACGGCAAGCAGTAACGGAGCGCCAAGTCTAGGTCCAAGAGGCTCCTAAATAGCTTCTACCCCAAGCCATAAGACTCCTGAACAGCGCATCAAATGGCCTAATCACTTTGTCAACCACAACATGTTATAGACTGACTGTACAAAATATTATGAACATAGACTGATATAGACTGACCAGGTGAAGCTGCAATCCCTTATTAATTTCACTTGTTAAAACCATTTCATTCAGTGTAGATGAAGGGTAGGAGACAGGTTAACAGTCAGTCATATAGAATGTGATGTGTATAGTCCTACAACGTTATTGTGAGAGAATAATGTAAGAAAATCCAATGTTGAGAATGTATTTAGTCTGCCAAATAGTTGTCCGCTCTAAGCTACAAGATATCAGTGTAGTAAAATGATAAAAGCGTATAGGTCTGCCCATCATGAACAAGACAGATGAGAGAGAAAATATTTGAAAGAATTTTAAAAAGTTATTTTGGGACATGTATAGGCCTATTTCTTAAGATGAATTACAAGTAAAAAATCATATACCATGTAAACAGAGCCCAACCGTTGCCCAAAAATCAACCCATCAACAGTGTTATAGCTCTCCACATACTGTACTTTGAAACATTTCGTTATGAATCATTATACATTGTGGATTTTCACCTGCAGTTTAACAGAAATGCATTCAGTCATTGAACTACAAACTCAGTTGAAGACACACTATTGACGTTTAGTTGTGAATTGTTTACATCAAATTTTGACTTAATTTCTGGACAATATTAATGTCCATTTGGGGGACCACTTTTGGATCAAGAGCACCCCCAGAGGCACAAGTTCCATATATCCTCTTTAATTATTCTCATTACATGTGACCTAAGAAAGTATTCGGATCCGAAATCGGAATGTAAATGGATGGGCATAGGGACCCTGCAGATGCATTGTTCCTTGTGCATTCATCTTTTCTATGGTCTCTCCCCAATGTGTATAAACCCTGGATTGCTGATGCTTTGTAATGGCCAATGAGAGGCTTTGAAGCCACAGGCCGCCACATTGGCACATCCCAGAAAGAGCAGTCCTCCATAGGAATGAATGGAATTCTACAATATTTCAATAAAATGTTTCAAGGACACAATTTCATGTATTTAAGTAATTATTTGTTGCGGTGGGGGCAGTAACATTAACACTCTCAAAATATAAAATGTTAATGTTCAGTTCAATTAATATAATTTGCATGTATGCATTAAGGTGTCTGTAATAGAATATATTTGTCAAATGAAGGAGGAGTACCAAAATGGCTGTGCGATGGCTTCAAAGCAGCGCCCCCCTCTTAGTCATCTAAGGTTAATACATATTATGGTCTCCTCCTCTTCTATTAAATTGATTTGGACTGCATTTGCTTTAACAGTCTTGAAGTCAGCATGGACATGAATTTGTCAGCGCGTTGTGCTTTGGTTCTTTTTCTGTTGGCATTTGTAGATTTGAAAATTGTAACGGCTTTCTACTGGTGAAGGAGAGTCGGACCAAACTGCAGCGTGTAGATTTCGATCCATGTTTAATAAAACAACTTAACACGAATCAACACACAAACTCAACAAAACAATAAACGAAAACCGAAAACAGCCTATACATGTGTCTACAAACCTCTAACAAGGACATCAAGACACACAGGACAATCACCCACAATACAACCAAAGAATATGGCTGCCTAAATATGGTTCCCAATCAGAGACAACGGTAAACACCTGCCTCTGATTGAGAACCACTTCAGACAGCCATAGACTCTCCCAGAACACCCCACTAAGCTACAATCCCACTAAGCTACACACCACATACAAAAACCCATGTCACACCCTGGCCTGACCAAAACATAAAGAAAAACACAAAATACTTCGACCAGGGCGTGACAGAACCCCCCCCCCCCCCCAAGGTGCGGACTCCCAAACGCACCTCAAAACAACAGGGAGGGTCCGGGTGGGCGTCTGTCCATGGTGGCGGCTCCGGTGCGGGACGCGGACCCCACTCAAACACTGTCTTAGTCCCTCTTCCTCGCGTCCCTGGATAGTCCACCCTCGCCGCCGACCATGGCCTAGTAGTCCTCACCCAGAACCCCACTGGACTGAGGAGCAGATCGGGACGGAGGCAGCTCGGGACTGAGGGGAAGCTCGGGACTGAGAGAAAGCTCGAGAGTGAGAGAAAGCTCGAGAGTGAGAGAAAGGAAAGCTCAGGAGTGAGAGGAAGCTCAGGAGTGAGAGGAAGCTCAGGAGTGAGAGGAAGCTCAGGAGTGAGAGGAAGCTCAGGAGTGAGGAGTGAGAGGAAGCTCAGGAGTGAGAGGAAGCTCAGGCAGGTTGATGGATCTACCAGATCCTGGCTGGCTGGTGGTTCCGGCAGATCCTGGCTGACTGGCAGATCCTGGCTGACTAGCGGTTCTGGCAGATCCTGGATGACTGGCGGATCCTGGCTGACTGGCGGATCCTGGCTGACTGGCGGATCCGGCAGATCCTGGCCGACTGGCAGATCCTGGCTGACTGGCGGATCTGGCAGATCCTGGCTGACTGGCGGATCCTGGCTGACTGACGTATCCTGGCTGACAAGCGGATCTGGCAGATCCTGGCTGACTGGCGGATCCTGGCTGACTGGCGGATCCTGGCTGACTAGCGGTTCTGGCAGATCCTGGCTGACTGGCGGATCCTGGCTGACTGGCGGATCTGGCAGATCCTGGCTGACTGGCGGATCCTGGCTGACTGGCGGATCCTGGCTGACAAGCGGATCTGGCAGATCCTGGCTGACTGGCGGATCCTGGCTGACTAGCGGTTCTGGCAGATCCTGGCTGACTGGCGGATCCTGGCTGACTGGCGGATCCTGGCGGATCTGGCAGATCCTGGCTGACTGACGTATCCTGGCTGACAAGCGGATCTGGCAGATCCTGGCTGACTGGCGGATCCTGGCTGACTAGCGGTTCTGGTAGATCCTGGCTGACTGGCGGATCCTGGCTGACTGGCGGATCTGGCGGATCCTGGCTGACTGGCGGATCCTGGCTGACTGGCGGATCCTGGCCGACTGGCGGATCCTGGCCGACTGGCGGATCCTGGCCGACTGGCACTACTGGCAGATCCTGGCCGACTGGCACTTCTGGCGGATCCTGGCTGACTGATGGATCTAACTGATCCTGACAGACTGGCGGCGCTGGGCAGACTGGCGGCGCTGGGCAGACTGGCGGCGCTGGGCAGACTGGCGGCGCTGGGCAGACTGGCGGCGCTGGGCAGACTGGCGGCTCCTTGCAGACTGGCAGCTCCTTGCAGACTGGCAGCTCCTTGCAGACTGGCAGCTCCTTGCAGACTGACAGCTCCTTGCAGACTGACATCTCTGGCTGCTTCATGTTGACTGACAGCTCTGGCTGCTCCTTGCAGACTGGCTGCTCCATGCAGACTGGCAGCTCCTTGCAGACTGACAGCTCCTTGCAGACTGACAGCTCCTTGCAGACTGACAGCTCTGGCTGCTTCATGTTGACTGACAGCTCTGGCTGCTCCTTGCAGACTGGCTGCTCCATGCAGACTGGCAGCTCCTTGCAGACTGGCAGCTCCTTGCAGACTGGCAGCTCCTTGCAGACTGACATCTCTGGCTGCTTCATGTTGACTGACAGCTCTGGCTGCTCCTTGCCGACTGGCAGCTCTGGCTGCTCCATGTAGACTGACAGCTCTGGCTGCGCTGAACAGGCGGGAGACTCCGGCAGCGCTGTAGAGGAGAAAGGCTCTGGCTGCGCTAAACAGGCGAGGCGCACTGAAGGCCCGGTGCGTGGTGCTGGAACTGGTGGCACTGGATCGAGGACACGCACAGGAAGCCTGGTGCGGGGAGCTGCTACCGGAGGACTGGAGTGTGGAGGTGGCACAGGGCAGACTGGCGGCGGTGGGCAGACTGGCGGTGCTGGGCAGACGGGTAGCTCAGACGGCGCTGGGCAGACTGGAGAAAAAGGCTCTGGCAGCGCTGGACTGAGGAGTACTGGTGCCTCTGGAATGAGGGGCTCTGGCGCCTCTGGCATGAGGGGCGGTAGCTCTGACAGCGCCGGACAGGCGGGAAGCTCCGGCAGCGGCGCCGGACAGGCGGGAGGCTCCGGCAGCGGCGCCGGACAGGCGGGAGGCTCCGGCAGCGGCGCCGGACAGGCGGGACGCTCCGGCAGCGGCGCCGGACAGGCGGGAGGCTCCGGCAGCGGCGCCGGACAGGCGGGACGCTCCGGCAGCGGCGCCCGGACAGGCGGGACGCTCCGGCAGCGCTGGACAGGCGGGACGCACTGTAGGCCTGATGCGTGGTGCTGGCACTGGTATGCCGTGCATACTATGCCACGCCAACAGCTTTCTTTCTACTCTGTCCAACTACATCCTCCACACTCTCAGATTCAGCACTCTGCTTCGCCGACAGCTCCAATTCCATCCATGGCTCTGCCCAGGGTCCTTTTCCGTCAAGGATCTCCTCCCAAGTCCATTTATCCAAAGAGTGCAGCCTCTCCCACTGCTGCTGCTGCTTCTGTTGCTTCTCCTGCTGCTGCTGTTGCTCCTGCTGCACCTGTCGCTTCTCCTGTGGCTCCTGCCTGTTGACACGCTGCTTGGTCCTGTGGTGGGTGATTCTGTAACGGCTTTCTACTGGTGAAGGAGAGTCGGACCAAACTGCAGCGTGTAGATTTCGATCCATGTTTAATAAAACAACTTAACACACAAACTCAACAAAACAATAAACGAAACCCGAAAACAGCCTATACATGTGTCTACAACCCTCTAACAAGGACATCAAGACACACAGGACAATCACCCACAATACAACCAAAGAATATGGCTGCCTAAATATGGTTCCCAATCAGAGACAACGGTAAACACCTGCCTCTGATTGAGAACCACTTCAGACAGCCATAGACTCTCCCAGAACACCCCACTAAGCTACAATCCCACTAAGCTACACACCACATACAAAAACCCATGTCACACCCTGGCCTGACCAAAACATAAAGAAAAACACAAAATACTTTGACCAGGGCGTGACAAAATAGTCTCTGCTGCAGAACCGGGAGGCACATCTACAGGTGAGTTGTTCTAATTAGCCTACTTTGCATTATTTGTCATGAAACAAACTGTGACAATTTGATGATTTATTTTAAGAAGCCTGCTACACTTGACTTAGGTGTTAAAGCCTACCTAATTGGTTATAAACAATAGCCTATAATGGTGCATAGCCCCTTTGCAACCTATGTTGTTGCAACCTTACTAAGAAATACAAGCCAGCCATTATGACTTTGAAACAATCCAGCCTACCCTTGGCCATTTTACGCATACACTGTCAAATAAATTCTAGTTGTTTCAACAAATGATTATGAAGTAAGTGGTTCCAAAGCCTTTTTCAGTTTATTCAACTTCTAGATAAAAGTGTTACCTGAATTTAACATTTTTAGTTGGCCCAAACTTAGCTCCAACTTGAGAAAACGTATGCAACAATTCAGTCAACATATAATGATGTGTTTGTCAATTTGTCTCATATGTTCATTTAACTAGAAATGATTATTTCTGCATCTTAATAGCACTGTTTGTGTGTCTGTGTGTAACTAGCTGCACAGCCCATTTTAGTTAACATACAATGTTTTCAACCTACTTATTTGAACCAATAGATTGTGAGTGTTCAGAAGGCTGTCATGCATTTTCATGGGTGTTATGGGGGAAACATTGATGATGGGGGACAAATGTCTCCAAAACTATTAATTAGACACAAAATTACTTGGAGTATGGCCTACAAACTTTCCAGAGATGCAAATGCATATTTGTCAAATCCATCTCAACACAAATATGATAGAATTTCATAACTTGGTTCAGTCCAATTGTGTCTATGTTCATGTCTCTTTGTGGCAAGTTGGGTTCCCTGATATCTGCTCAAATTGTGTTGTCCCAAAGCAAAGCCTGGAGTGTGCCCTGTTAGACGATGGGGCATAGGGATATGTGCAGAGTTATGTTTCAATGACAGTGACTGCCCCAATGATGAAAAATGCTGCCACAATGGATGTGTGCATGACTGCATTGCACCTAACACAGGTAGGATATGGTCCCAGAGTGACAGATACACCCATCTATTGCATTCATTATCGCTGCATTACTTTGGAAACAAGAAAGATGGAGCTTGTAATGTACATTTCATACACATAGATCAATATATTTCACTTACACTCTCTATAGAGCTGAGACACTCAATTAAGAAGTCACATAATAGAAAGACTTCATTTGGAAGAGTCAGTGTAGGCTGACAAGTTGCTACCATAATCCTGTTTGTAATGGGGAAATGTAGGATCACTAAAGATCATATTTAGTTGAGAGTGATCAACAAAACATTTAGCGTATACAGTTTATGTTATACACAATGGTTCCAGTATCCTAGTTGTGACACTCAAGGTGTGGGTTGATGGTCACTAGACTTGATGCTGAATGTTATGGATTGTTCTCATATCTGTTGATAGTGATTGACGCCAGACTGGAGGTCCCAGTAGAAGGACCGAGGACACACTGATTATTCACTGTTGTATTGTACTGATGACATTCTGTGACCACTGTTTGATTCTGTAGCAGCTAACATTTATCGTAACGATCTCCACACAAATATTACAGATTTTCTGAAAATGGTTCAGTCCAATTTTGTCCGTGTTCATGTCTCTTTGTGGTAAGTTGGGTTCCCTGACATATCTGCTCAAATTATGTTGTCCCAAAGCAAAGCCTGGAGTGTGCCCTCGTAGACGATGGGGTTCAGGGACGTGTGCAGAGTTCTGTTCCAATGACAGTGACTGCCCCAATGATGAAAAATGCTGCCACAATGGATGTGGGCATAACTGCATTGCACCGTACACAGGTAGGATATGGTCCCAGAGTGACAGATACACCCATCTATTGCATTCATTATTGCTGCATTACTCTGGAAACAAGAAAGCTGGAGATTGTAATGTACATTTCATACACAGAGCAATATATTTCACATACACTCTCTTTAGAGCTGAGACACTCAATTAAGAAGATTTCTGAGAGCCATATATATATATATATATATATCATAAACATTTGTAATGGGGACATTTAAGACCAGTAAAGCTCATATTTAATTTAGAGTGATCAACACAATGTTTAGTATAGAGCTTCTGTAATACACATGATTTCCATTGTTCTTCTTGTGACATTCAAGGTGTGGGTTGATGGTCACTAGACTTCATGATAAATGTTATGGATTGTTCTCATATCTGTTGATAGTGATTGACGCCAGACTGGAGGTCCCAGTAGAAGGACCGAGGACACACTGATTATTCACTGTTGTATTGTATTGATGACATTGTGGAACACTGTGTGATTCTGTAGCAGCTGACAATGTCACCGCTTTCTGTTTTGACTTCCTACAAATGCAAATGCCTATTTATCGTAACCATCTCCTCACAAATATGACAGATTTTCAGAAAATGGTTCTGTCCAATTGTTTCCTATTCCTCCTGCTCTCTCACAGTGCCGATCCCCCCGAAGGCAGGTCAGTGCCCGCTGCTTCTGAATGTCGTGCCGTCACACAAGGGATGTGTCCGCGATGAGGACTGTCCTAAAGATGACAAATGCTGCATCTTTGACTCTGACGCCTTGTGTGTCCCACCTGACTTCAGTAAGAACCTGACTGGTTTACTAACAGTGTTCAGAAGGCTGCCTTGCGTTTTCATGGGTGTTATGGGGGAAACATTGATGATGGTGGCCAAATGTCTCCAAAACTAGACACAAAAATATTAGGGGTATACTCTGCAATCTTTTCACAAATACAAATTCCTATTTACCGTAACCATCTGCACACAAATATGACTGATTTCCAGAAAATGGTTCAGTCCAATTTTGTCTTTGTTCATGTCTCTTTGTGGTAAGTCGGGTTCCCTGACATGTCTGCTCAAATTGTGTTGTCCCAAAGCAAAGCCTGGAGTGTGCCCTCGTAGACGATGGGGCGTGGGGATGTGTGTGGAGTTCTGTTCCAATGACAGTGACTGCCCCAATAATGAAAAATGCTGCCACAATGGATGTGGGCATAACTGCATTGCACCGACACAGGTAGGATATGGTCCCAGAGTGACAGATACACACATCCACTGCATTCATTATTGCTGCATTACTCTGGAAACAAGAAAGCTGGGGCTTGTACATTTCATACACATAGATAGATATTTTTCACATACACTCTTTAGAGCTGAGACACTCAATTAAGAAGATTTTCACGATCCATGCAGGCCTTTAGAGTATATACCAATGTTATGCAACATCTATACACTCTGAGTATACCAAACTTTAGGAACACTTTCCTATTTTTGAGTTGCACCCCCTTTTGCCCTAAGAAAAGCCTCAATTCATCAGGGCATGGGGTCTACAAGGTGTTTAAAGCGTTCCATAGGGATGCTGGCCCATGTTGACTCTAATGCTTCTCACAGTTGTGTCATGTTGGCTGGATGTCCTTTGGTTGGTGGACCGTTGGCGGCAGGGTAGCCTAGTGGTTAGAGCGTCAGACTAGTAACCGAAAAAACGACTTCGTAAAAGGGGGAAATGGAGCGGTCTTCTGGTCAGACTCCGGAGACGGGCACATCGTGCACCACTCCCTAGCATTCTTCTCGCCAATGTCCAGTCTCTTGACAACAAGGTTGATGAAATCCGAGCAAGGGTAGCATTCCAGAGGGACATCAGAGACTGTAACGTTCTTTGCTTCACGGAAACATGGCTCACTGGAGAGACGCTATCGGAGTCGGTGCAACCAACTGGTTTCTCCACGCATCGCGCAGACAGAAACAAACATCTTTCTGGTAAGAAGAGGGGCGGGGGCGTATGCTTCATGGTTAACGTGACGTGGTGTGATCATAACAACATACAGGTACTCAAGTCCTTCTGTTCACCTGATTTAGAATTCCTCACAATCAAATGTCGACCGCATTATCTACCAAGGGAATTCTCTTCGATTATAATCACAGCCGTATATATTCCCCCCCAAGCAGACACATCGATGGCTCTGAACGAACTTTATTTGACTCTTTGCAAACTGGAATCCATTTATCCGGAGGCTGCATTCATTGTAGCTGGGGATTTTAACAAGGCTAATCTGAAAACAAGACTCCCTAAATTTGATCAGCATATCGATTGCGCAACCAGGGCTGGAAAAACCTTGGATCACTGCTATTCTAACTTCCGCGACGCATATAAGGCCCTGCCCCGCCCTCCTTTTGGAAAAGCTGACCACGACTCCATTTTGTTGATCCCTGCCTACAGACAGAAACTAAAACAAGAAGCTCCCGCGCTGAGGTCTGTTCAACGCTGGTCCGACCAATCTGATTCCACACTCCAAGACTGCTTCCATCACGTGGACTGGGATATGTTTCGTATTGCGTCAGACAACAACATTGACGAATACGCTGATTCGGTGAGCGAGTTCATTAGAACGTGCGTTGAAGATGTCGTTCCCATAGCAACGATTAAAACATTCCCAAACCAGAAACCGTGGATTGATGGCAGCATTCGCGTGAAACTGAAAGCCCGAACCACTGCTTTTAATCAGGGCAAGGTGACCGGAAACATGACCGAATACAAACAGTGTAACTATTCCCTCCGCAAGGCAATCAAACAAGCTAAGCGTCAGTATAGAGACAAAGTAGAATCTCAATTCAACGGCTCAGACACAAGAGGTATGTGGCAGGGTCTATAGTCAATCATGGATTACAAAAAGAAAACCAGCCCCATCACGGACCAGGATGTCTTGCTCCCAGGCAGACTAAATAACTTTTTTGCCCGCTTTGAGGACAATACAGTGCCACTGACACGGCCCGCAACTAAAACATGCGGACTCTCCTTCACTGCAGCCGGCCTGAGGAAAACATTTAAACGTGTCAACCCTCGCAAGGCTGCAGGCCCAGACGGCAGCCGCGCCCTCAGAGCATGCGCAGACCAGCTGGCTGGTGTGTTTACAGACATATTCAATCAATCCCTATCCCAGTCTGTTGTTCCCACATGCTTCAAGAGGGCCACCATTGTTCCTGTTCCCAAGAAAGCTAAGGTAACTGAGCTAAACGACTACCGCCCCGTAGCACTCACTTCCGTCATCATGAAGTGCTTTGAGAGACTAGTCAAGGACCATATCACCTCCACCCTACCTGACACCCTAGACCCACTCCAATTTGCTTACCGCCCAAATAGGTCCACAGACGATGCAATCTCAACCACACTGCACACTGCCCTAACCCATCTGGACAAGATGAATACCTATGTGAGAATGCTGTTCATCGACTACAGCTCGGCATTTAACACCATAGTGCCCTCCAAGCTCGTCATCAAGCTCGAGACCCTGGGTCTCAACCCCGCCCTGTGCAACTGGGTACTGGACTTTCTGACGGGCCGCCCCCAGGTGGTGAGGGTAGGCAACAACATTTCCACCCCGCTGATCCTCAACACTGGGGCCCCACAAGGGTGCGTTCTGAGCCCTCTCCTGTATTCCCTGTTCACCCACGACTGCGTAGCCACGCACGCCTCCAACTCAATCATCAAGTTTGCGGACGACACAACAGTGGTAGGCTTGATTACTAACAACAGGGAGGAGGTGAGGGCCCTCGGAGTGTGGTGTCAGGAAAATAACCTCACACTCAACGTCAACAAAACTAAGGAGATGATTGTGGACTTCAGGAAACAGCAGAGGGAACCCTATCCACATTGATGGAACAGTAGTGGAGAGGGTAGTAAGTTTTAAGTTCCTCGGCGTACACATCACAGACAAACTGAATTGGTCCACCCACACAGACAGCATCGTGAAGAAGGCGCAGCAGCGCCTCTTCAACCTCAGGAGGCTGAAGAAATTCGGCTTGTCACCAAAAGCACTCACAAACTTCTACAGATGCACAATCGAGAGCATCCTGTCGGGCTGTATCACCGCCTGGTACGGCTACTGCTCCGCCCACAACCGTATGGCTCTCCAGAGGGTAGTGAGGTCTGCACAACGCATCACCGGGGGCAAACTACCTGCCCTCCAGGACACCTACACCACCCGATGTCACAGGAAGGCCATAAAGATCATCAAGGACAACAACCACCCGAGCCACTGCCTGTTCACCCCGCTATCATCCAGAAGGCGAGGTCAGTACAGGTGCATCAAAGCTGGGCCCGAGAGACTGAAAAACAGCTTCTATCACAAGGCCATCAGACTGGTAAACAGCCACCACTAACATTGAGTGACTGCTGCCAACACACTGACTCAACTCCAGCCACTTTAATAATGGGAATTGATGGGAAATGATGTAAAATTTATCACTAGCCACTTTAAACAATGCTACCTAATATAATGTTTACATACCCTACATTATTCATCTCATATGTATATGTATATACTGTACTCTATATCATCTACTGCATCTTTATGTAATACATGTATCACTAGCCACTTTAACTATGCCACTTTGTTTACATACTCATCTCATATGTATATACTGCACTCAATACCATCTACTGTATCTTGCCTATGCCGCTCTGTACCATCACTCATTAATATATCTTTATGTACATATTCTTTATCCCCTACAACTTGTGTCTGTCTATAAGGTAGTAGTTTTGGAATTGTTAGCTAGATTACTTGTTGGTCATTACTGCATTGTCGGAAATAGAAGCACAAGCATTTCGCTACACTCGCATTAACATCTGCTAACCATGTGTATGTGACAAATAAAATGTGATTTGATTTGAAAGGTTGCAAGAGCAAATCCCTGAGCTGACAAGGTAAAAATCTGTCGTTAGGAACAAGGCAGTTAACCCACTGTTCCTAGGCCGTCATTGAAAATAAGATTTTTTTCTTAACTCACTTGCCTAGATAAATAAAAGTAAAATATTTCAGGGTAAAGGGATTTTGGGAATATCAGGCTGAGGCTTCAGAGGAGTAGCAACATACCTTTCTTAGGATACAGCAATTCATAGAACTTTAAGCTGACAATTTGTCAAGGGCCACCAACAAAATTCCAACTCATTGTAATAGTAAGACCTCAATGGAAAGAATCAGTGTACGGATGATTTCCAGTGTTCTACTTGTGACACTCAAGGTGTGGATTGATGGTCACTAGACTTGATGCTGAATGTTATGGATTGTTCTCATATCTGTTGATAGAGGTTCACGCCGGACTTGAGGTATAAGGGCCGAGGACACACTGATTATTCACTGTTATGTTGTATTGATGACATTCTGTGAACACTGTGTGATTCTGTAGCAGCTGACAGCCTGTTTGTTTTGACTTCCTACAAGCCTCTAGAGCTGGTGTTTACAGAACATTTGGTGCTGTCTGATTTGAATGTAAAGGGCATGGTCTCCAAGATGCCTTTCAGACATTGTCTATGCTTCTGTGCTGGAAGTGTCTCCCTGTTGCAGCTTGTAATAAGCTGGATATAATTATTTTCTAAATAAAAATAATTAATATTAACCAATCCACCTCTTTGGAGGACACAAATATTTTGGAGTTTTACAGCTTTTTTGCTGTATATTCATGTACACACATTTTACATATACATTTTATCTTTTATATTTAATTTATTTTACCTTTATTTAACCAGGCAAGTCAGTTAAGAACAAATTCTTATTTTCATATGGATATCGGCAGTGTATCAAATCAAAATCGGTAGTGTATCAAATACTTGTTCTCCCCACTGTACATGCACATACATTGTACATATACATTTTACATGTATCGATTTATTATGGATAGATTTGATTGACTTTATCTGCAACTGCTTTTCTCGATTGTTACCCTGGAAATTCCTATTACACGTATGTTTCTACTGTATAACTGACAACTTTTAATTTGTTACCATAGTGAAGCCCGGTCGCTGTGTCCTGCCCAACGGGACCTACATGTGTGCCGAGTACTGTTACAAAGATGGCCAGTGCCCCGAGGAACAGATGTGTTTCTGGATATGTTGATTCTATGCCTGCAGTGAGCCATTGAAGCTTTATTGGAAATTCTTATTAGTTTTAAGAAATAAGTAGAAAATACAAATCATTACATGTACAATTATGTCTATGAAAACTGATGATTTTATGCAATAATAAATATGAAAAATGATCATAGCTTTTATGGAAACTGGACAATTTTCATGGGCAGTATGTGAATTGACAAACTCAATGTGGACTGCTGAATTTGAATAAAACAAGATTTTGAACACCTGTGCTTGGTTTTTTAGGGGGTTATTTGAGACTCGTGTGGTGCTCATGTGAATATCCTTCATTTTCCGGCTTCAGACCAATGCCTGTTCTCAGTTTAAACATTGTTTTTTGGTTTTAATTTCAATGGTTTTTACACCGGAAGGTGATCGTGCAACCTTATTATAGAACATTATAATTAAGCAAAAATGCACAAGGAGGTTTGGTATACGGCCAATATACCATGCTAAGGACTGTTCTTAGCACGTCCCTTGACATACAGCCCTTAGCCGTGGTATATTGGCCATATACCACAAACCCCCGAGGTTCCTTATTGCTATTATAAACTGATTACCAACGTAATTGAAGCTGTAAAAATAAATGTTTTGTCATACCCGTGGTATATGGCCTGATATTCCACGGCTGTCAGCCAATCAGCATTCGGGGCAAGTACCACCCACTTTATAATATAGTTTAACACATGCTCTCCTTGTGAATCTTCACGATGTTGTACGTTTTATTTATTGATAAGATCCATGCTTATAATCATACTGATCATTGCTCACAGAAAATTGGCGAGAGCAAGGAAACAAAGACTGAAGCAAATATTTGCTATGTGATTACACAATGTAGCTGGCTAAATAGACGACTACACGAGCCGGAAATATGGCCGAGCTGTTCTCAGTTGAAGGGTTCTGAAATATTCTCTCTCGCTGAGTCGAGTTGTGACCGTGAATATCGTCATCCATCTCGGTGGAAACAACTTGGACACACAAGGGGACAGCCCTGGTGCGTCAGATGTGAGATGATTTGGAGGTAGTCCGCATGTCCCCTGGGACAATGGTGAGCTACTCTGACATCAAACAGTGGAAGATTTGCATGTTCCTCCGTGGCAGGCGCATGCCCACAATCCACCACTTTGCGTTAAATCACTGTGTCCCTGGGCAGTACCATAGGGCAGGGTTTCCCAAACTCGGTCCTGGGGCTCCTCCTGGGTTCACGTTTTGGTTTTTGCTCTAGCTCTACACAGCTGATGAAAATAATCAAAGCTTGATGATGAGTTGGTTATTTGAATCAGCTGTGTAGTGCTAGGGCAAAACCCCCAATTGTGCGCCCAGTGGTACCCATGTTAACAACCATTCCTGAACCTGACTCCAAAAACAAGCCACCGATGGACAGTACCAAAATAGATACTCTATTGATTCTGTTCAATGCCCCATATACTGAGCATTCTTTTTGTAGCGGGAATCTTATATAATAGCTTAAATTGAAAAGAAAGGATTGATGCTTCAATTGTTACTTTGTATATTACTTCAATAAATCTGATGCCATGGTATTGGGATATCGAAAATCTGTTCCCAACTATCTTGAATTTTATACGGTATAGTTGTCAACCCTCTTGACCATAAGTGAAACTGATACATGTTACGATTTATATCGGTCATTTTAAGCCCTTTACGATTAATTCATTCCTTTCTCTTTTAAGTAATTTTCTCTTCCATTTTTGTGGCAGAGCTGCGATGAACTGGTTATAATTTTGTAATGAGCATACATGTCCTTATACCGTGATTAATTGCTTGTGTGACATAATTTGACCTTTGTTGTTTATAATGTCATTCATTAACATGATACCTTCCTTATACATTCTCTACAAGAAAATGTTTTTTCCTCTATCGGTACTTTCGAGATTTGACATTATTTGCTGTAATATAGCCTATGTTCTGCCTCTTCTTTGAGGATAACATTTAAATAGTAGCCTACTCTGTTTGGCTTCATTTAAAAATGATACTTTAAACAGAGTTCCATTGTCAATCCACCAGAAATGGATGGTTTTAATTTGTATAACCGCAAAGAGAACCGTTTTGAAAATGGCTGTCTAGCACAGGTGGTTTGTGGCACCTTAATTGGGGCCAACAAGTGCTCAGCATATGTGGGGAACTCCTTCAAGACTGCTGGAAAAGCGTTCCAGGTGAAGCTGGTTGAGAGAATGCCAAGCGTGTGCAAAGCTGTCATCAAGGCAAAGTGTGGCTACTAAGAAGAATTTAAAATATATTTTTTTATTTGTTTAACACTTTTTTGGTTACTACATGATTCCATATGTGTTATTTCATAGTTTTGATGTCTTCACTATTATTACACAATGTAGAAAATAGTAAAAAATAATAATAATAAATGAAAAAACCTGGAATGACTAGGTGTGTCCAAACTTTTGACTGGTACTGTATTTAAATGGGTTATTTCTGTATTTCACTTTCAATAAATTAGCAAACATTTCTAAAATCATGTTTTCACTGTCATTATGAGATATTGTGGGTAGATGGGTGAGATTCTTTTTTAATGCTTTGCTGGTGGTGAAATTAGCAAAGGGGGGGTGGGGGGATTGGACTGTGAGGTTACTTTTGCAAGGGTTGGAGACTCCCAATTGCTAACATGTATAGAGAGCAATAGTAATGATGTCTCTTTGTAGGGACTAACTCCATCATGGTTCTTTGAACAAAGCCTATGGGAAAATGTATTGTGTTTTTGTAGGGTTTTTGGATAAACGCTGAAAATACGTTTTGTGGTGAAGACAGGTTTGGGAGTTCTTATACGTTTTGTTCTATGAGATAATCTTCATCAGCTAATGTCACTTTTTGCGAATTTTGAAGCATTTATGTAATTAAGAAAAGCATTTATGGACTAAAAACATTATGTTACTCAACATAATTGAGTTTCGGGAATATTGTGTGCTTATTGTTTAGAAAGTATTTAGTATTTATTATGTATTTATTTATTTATTTATTTCACCTTTATTTAACCAGGTAGGCAAGTTGAGAACAAGTTCTCATTTACAATTGCGACCTGGCCAAGATAAAGCAAAGCAGTTCGACAGATACAACGACACAGAGTTACACATGGAGTAAAACAAACATACAGTCAATAATACAGTATAAACAAGTCTATATACAATGTGAGCAAATGAGGTGAGAAGGGAGGTAAAGGTAAAAAGGCCATGGTGGCAAAGTAAATACAATATAGCAAGTAAAACACTGGAATGGTAGTTTTGCAATGGAAGAAAGTGCAAAGTAGAAATAAAAAATAATAATGGGGTGCAAAGGAGCAAAATAAATAAATTAATTAAATACAGTTGGGAAAGAGGTAGTTGTTTGGGCTAAATTATAGGTGGGCTATGTACAGGTGCAGTAATCTGTAAGATGCTCTGACAGTTGGTGCTTAAAGCTAGTGAGGGAGATAAGTGTTTCCAGTTTCAGAGATTTTTGTAGTTCGCTTCCAGTCATTGGCAGCAGAGAACTGGAAGGTGAGGCGGCCAAAGAAAGAATTGGTTTTGGGGGTGACTAGAGAGATATACCTGCTGGAGCGTGTGCTACAGGTGGGAGATGCTATGGTGACCAGCGAGCTGAGATAAGGGGGACTTTACCTAGCAGGGTCTTGTAGATGACATGGAGCCAGTGGGTTTGGCGACGAGTATGAAGCGAGGGCCAGCCAACGAGAGCGTACAGGTCGCAATGGTGGGTAGTATATGGGGCTTTGGTGACAAAACGGATTGCACTGTGATAGACTGCATCCAATTAGTTGAGTAGGGTATTGGAGGCTATTTTGTAAATGACATCGCCAAAGTCGAGGATTGGTAGGATGGTCAGTTTTACAAGGGTATGTTTGGCAGCATGAGTGAAGGATGCTTTGTTGCGAAATAGGAAGCCAATTCTAGATTTAACTTTGGATTGGAGATGTTTGATATGGGTCTGGAAGGAGAGTTTACAGTCTAGCCAGACACCTAAGTATTTGTAGTTGTCCACGTATTCTAAGTCAGAGCCGTGTTCCAGAGTAGTGATGTTGGACAGGGCGGGTAGGTGCAGGTAGCGATCGGTTGAAGAGCATGCATTTAGTTTTACTTGTATTTAAGAGCAATTGGAGGCCACGGAAGGAGAGTTGTATGGCATTGAAGCTTGCCTGGAGGGTTGCTAACACAGTGTCCAAAGAAGGGGCCGAAGTATACAGAATGGTGTCGTTTAAGCTTTGGGGGTAGAGGTGGATCAGAGACTCACCAGCAGCAAGAGCGGCTGGGGTGTTAAGCATTGATGTATACAGAGAAGAGAGTCGGTCCAAGAATTGAACCCTGTGGCACCCCCATAGAGACTGCCAGAGGTCCGATTTTTAAAAGTAGAAGTTCAAATGGTTTGGGTACAGACCTGGATAGTAGGACAGAACTCTGCAGGCTATCTTTGCAGTAGATTGCAACACCGCCCCTTTGGCAGTTCTATCTTGTCTGAAAATGTTGTAGTTTGGAATCCAAATCACACAACAACAAAAAATAAAAACAATAGATAGTTATAGAGGCCCAAGAAGAAACATAATAATAATAAAATAAATAAATTGTCCGATTGTCTATTCTGAGAGCAGCCGGTAAGACAGCTAACGGTTAGCAGGCCGCAGATGGGCGTTCAGGTAACGTCGCGACGGAGGAGCCAGCCGGATCTCCTTCGGTAGATAACATCGGCAGTCCAGTTGTGAAGGCCGGTGGGGCTCCGCGTAGGCAGTAAAACGGGTCCGGATAGGTGACTGCAGCCCAGGAGTGATTGATGGAACTTAGGAGTGATTGACGGAGCTGGCTAGCTCCGGAGTAATTGATGTTTGCTCCGGAATCGACGAAAGCAGATAGTCACACGGATAGCAGCTAGCTAGCTGTGAGATCCGGGTATGAATGTCCAGAGAGCAGTTGAAATCCAGGGACATGGAGAGAAAAATTGGTCCGGTATGTTCCGTTCCGAGCCGCGCTGCGCCGTACAAAACTGGCGATAGATTTTCGAGCTAAAGGATAGCTGATGACCACAAACCGTGGTTAGCTGAATACTAACGATTTGCCAGTAAAGAAGCTAACTAGCTTCTGATTAGCTTCTGGATTAGCTTCTGGCTAGCTCCTGGCTAGCTTCTGGCTAGTTTCTGGCTAGCTTCTTGAGTTTCTGGCTAGCTTCTGGCTAGCTTCTTGGAGGATTGCAGATTTGAGGTAAATAATACTTATTTATAAATATAAATTGGTGAGGCGGGTTGCAGGAGAGTGTTTTGAAGATGAGTTGATGATAAAATAAAATGTATGTGAAAAAAAGTTGTAAATATATATATATACAGGACACGACAAGACGAGGACAAAAGACGTCTGAACTGCTATGCCATCTCGGAACACACACATGTATAAATAGCCCACACTTTAGATGAGGCCACGCAAAAAGACTTAACTGATGATTAGTAAAGTCGTTTATAATGACCTATATTACATATCTTATGTAATGGTCTTATGAATATTAGTGTAACAATGTGCGCTGAGAGTTGGGAAGCAAGTTCAGAGAGTTAGTGATTTAATCAAGAAACAAAAGGAACACCTATGTGAGAATGCTATTCATTGACTACAGCTCAGTGTTCAACACCATAGTGCCCTCAAAGCTCATCACTAAGCTAAGGACCCTGGGACTAAACACCTCCTTCTGTAACTGAATCCTGGATTTCATGATGGGCCGCCCCCAGGTGGTAAGGGTAGGGGTGCGTGCTCAGCCCCTTCCTGTACTCCCTGTTCACTCATGACTGCATGGCCAGGCACTATTCCAACACCATCATTAAGTTTGCTGATGACACAACAGTGGTAGACCTGATCACCGACAACGATGAGACAGCCTATAATGAGGAGGTCAGAGACCTGACCGTGTGGTGCAAGGACAACAACACCCACTCAACGTGATCAAGACAAAGGAGATGATTGTGGACTGCAGGAAAAGGAGGACCGAGCACGCCCATTCTCATTGACGGGGCTGTAGTGGAGCAGGATTCAAGATCCTTGGCGTCCACATCACCAACAAACTAACATGGTCCAAGCACACCAAGACAGTTGTGAAGAGGGCACGACAAAACCTATTCCCCTCAGTAGTCTGAAAAGATTTGGCATGGGTCCTCAGATCCTCAAAAGATTTTACAGCTGCACCATCGAGAGCATCCTGACGGGTTGGTATCACTACCTGGTATGGCAACTACTTGGCCTCTACCTGCAAGGCACTACAGAGGATAGTGCTTACGGCCCAGTACATCACCGGGACAATCTTCCTGCCACCAAGGACCTCTATACCAGGCGGTGTCAGAGGAAGGCCCTAAAAATGGTCAAAGACTCCAGCCACCCTAGTAATAGACTGTTCTCTCTGCTACCGCACGGCAAGCAGTACCGGAGCGCCAAGTCTAGGTCCAAGAGGCTCCTAAATAGCTTCTACCCCAAGCCATAAGACTCCTGAACAGCGCATCAAATGGGCTAATCACTTTGTCAACCACAACATGTTATAGACTGACTGTACAAAATATTATGAACATAGACTGATATAGACTGACCAGGTGAAGCTGCAATCCCTTATTCATTTCACCTGTTAAAACCACTTCAATCAGTGTAGATGAAGGGTAGGAGACAGGTTAACAGTCAGTCATATAGAATGTGATGTGTATAGTCCTACAACGTTATTGTGAGAGAATAATGTAAGAAAATCCAATGTTGAGAATGTATTTAGTCTGCCAAATAGTTGTCCGCTCTAAGCTACAAGATATCAGTGTAGTAAAATGATAAAAGCGTATAGGTCTGCCCATCATGAACAAGACAGATGAGAGAGAAAATATTTGAAAGAATTTTAAAAAGTTATTTTGGGACATGTATAGGCCTATTTCTTAAGATGAATTACAAGTAAAAAATCATATACCATGTAAACAGAGCCCAACCGTTGCCCAAAAATCAACCCATCAACAGTGTTATAGCTCTCCACATACTGTACTTTGAAACATTTCGTTATGAATCATTATACATTGTGGATTTTCACCTGCAGTTTAACAGAAATGCATTCAGTCATTGAACTACAAACTCAGTTGAAGACACACTATTGACGTTTAGTTGTGAATTGTTTACATCAAATTTTGACTTAATTTCTGGACAATATTAATGTCCATTTGGGGGACCACTTTTGGATCAAGAGCACCCCCAGAGGCACAAGTTCCATATATCCTCTTTAATTATTCTCATTACATGTGACCTAAGAAAGTATTCGGATCCGAAATCGGAATGTAAATTGATGGGCATAGGGACCCTGCAGATGCATTGTTCCTTGTGCATTCATCTTTTCTATGGTCTCTCCCCAATGATGTGTATAAACCCTGGATTGCTGATGCTTTGTAATGGCCAATGAGAGGCTTTGAAGCCACAGGCCGCCACATTGGCACATCCCAGAAAGAGCAGTCCTCCATAGGAATGAATGGAATTCTACAATATTTCAATAAAATGTTTCAAGGACACAATTTCATGTATTTAAGTAATTCTTTGTTGTGGTGGGGGCAGTAACATTAACACTCTCAAAATATAAAATGTTCATGTTCAATTCAATTCATATAATTTGCATGTATGCATTAAGGTGTCTGTAATAGAATATATTTGTCAAATTAAGGAGGAGTACCAAAATGGCTGTGCGATGGCTTCAAAGCAGCGCCCCCCTCTTAGTCATCTAAGGTTAATACATATTATGGTCTCCTCTTCTATTAAATTGATTTGGACTGCATTTGCTCTAACAGTCTTGAAGTCAGCATGGACATGAATTTGTCAGCGCGTTGTGCTTTGGTTCTTTTTCTGTTGGCATTTGTAGATTTGAAAATAGTCTCTGCTGCAGAACCGGGAGGCACATCTACAGGTGAGTTGTTCTAATTAGCCTACTTTGCATTATTTGTCATGAAACAAACTGTGACAATTTGATGATTTATTTTAAGAAGCCTGCTACACTTGACTTAGGTGTTAAAGCCTACCTAATTGGTTATAAACAATAGCCTATAATGGTGCATAGCCCTTTGCAACCTATGTTGTTGCAACCTTACTAAGAAATACAAGCCAGCCATTATGACTTTGAAACAATCCAGCCTACCCTTGGCCATTTTACGCATACACTGTCAAATAAATTCTAGTTGTTTCAACAAATGATTATGAAGTAAGTGGTTCCAAAGCCTTTTTCAGTTTATTCAACTTCTAGATAACAGTGTTACCTGAACTTAACATTTTTAGTTGGCCCAAACTTAGCTCCAACTTGAGAAAACGTATGCAACAATTCAGTCAACATATAATGATGTGTTTGTCAATTTGTCTCATATGTTCATTTAACTAGAAATGATTATTTCTGCATCTTAATAGCACTGTTTGTGTGTCTGTGTGTAACTAGCTGCACAGCCCATTTTAGTTAACATACAATGTTTTCAACCTACTTATTTGGACCAATAGATTGTGAGTGTTCAGAAGGCTGTCATGCATTTTCATGGGTGTTATGGGGGAAACATTGATAATGGGGGACAAATGTCTCCAAAACTATTAATTAGACACAAAATTACTTGGAGTATGGCCTACAAACTTTCCAGAGATGCAAATGCATATTTGTCAAATCCATCTCGACCCAAATATGATAGATTTTCATAAATTGGTTCAGTCCAATTGTGTCTATGTTCATGTCTCTTTGTGGCAAGTTGGGTTCCCTGACATCTGCTCAAATTGTGTTGTCCCCAAGAAAAGCCTGGAGTGTGCCCTTAGACCATGGGGCCCGGGATATGTGTGTAGAGTCATGTTCCCATGACAGTGACTGCCCCAATGATAAAAATGCTGCCACAATGGATGTGGGCATGTCTGCATTGCACCGTAACACAGGTAGGATATGGTCCCAGAGTGACAGATACACACATCCATTGCATTCATTATTGCTGCATTACTCTGGAATCAAGAAAGATGGAGCTTGTAATGTACATTTCATACACATAGATCAATATATTTCACTTACACTCTCTTTAGAGCTGAGACACTCAATTAAGAAGATTTCTGAGAGCCATGAGGTCATTTAGGTTTTATAAGTTGCTATATAATCATAAACATTTTGTAATGGGGACATTTAAGATCAGTAAAGATCATATTTAATTTAGAGTGATCAACAAAATGTTTAGTATAGAGTTTATGTTATACACAATGGTTCCAGTTTTTCTTGTGACATTCAAGGTGTGGGTTGATGGTCACTAGACTTGATGATGAATGTTATGGATTGTTCTCATATCTGTTGATAGTGATTGACGCCAGACTGGAGGTCCCAGTAAAGGACAGAGGACACACTGATTATTCACTGTTGTATTGTACTGATGACATTCTGTGACCACTGTGTGATTCTGTAGCAGCTAACATTTATCGTAATGATCTCCACACAAATATTACAGATTTTCAGAAAATGGTTCAGTGTAATTGTGTCCATGTTCATGTTACTTTGTGGTAAGGTGTGTTCCCTGACATGTCTGCTCAAATTGTGTTGTCCCAAAGCAAAGCCTGGAGTGTGCCCTCGTAGACGATGGGGTTCAGGGACGTGTGCAGAGTTCTGTTCCAATGACAGTGACTGCCCCAATGATGAAAAATGCTGCCACAATGGATGTGGGCATAACTGCATTGCACCGACACAGGTAGGATATGGTCCCAGAGTGACAGATACACACATCCACTGCATTCATTATTGCTGCATTACTCTGGAAACAAGAAAGCTGGGGCTTGTAATGTACATTTCATACACATAGATAGATATTTTTTCACATACACTCTCTTTAGAGCTGAGACACTCAATTAAGACGATTTTCAAGATCCATGCAGGCCTTTAGAGTATATACCAATGTTATGCAACATCTATACACTCTGAGTATACCAAACTTGAGGAACACTTTCCTATTTTTGAGTTGCACCCCCTTTTGCCCTAAGAAAAGCCTCAATTCATCAGGGCATGGGGTCTACAAGGTGTTTAAAGCGTTCCATAGGGATGCTGGCCCATGTTGACTCTAATGCTTCTCACAGTTGTGTCATGTTGGCTAGATGTCCGTTGGTTGGTGGACCGTTGTCGGCAGGGTAGCCTAGTGGTTAGAGCGTCGGACTAGTAACCGAAAGGTTGCAAGAGCAAATCCCTGAGCTGACAACGTAAAAATCTGTTGTTAAGAACAAGGCAGTTAACCCACTGTTCCTAGGCCGTCATTGAAAATAATATTTTTTTCTTAACTGACTTGCCTAGATAAATGAAAGTAAAATATTTCAGGGAAAAAGGATTTTGGGAATATCAGGCTGAGACTTCAGAGGAGTAGCAACATACGTTTCTTACGATACAGCAATTCACAACTTTAAGCTGACAATTTGTCAAGGGCCACCAACAAAATTCCAACTCATTGTAATAGTAAGACCTCAATGGAAAGAATCAGTGTACGGATGATTTCCAGTGTTCTACTTGTGACACTCAAGGTGTGGATTGATGGTCACTAGACTTGATGCTGAATGTTATGGATTGTTCTCATATCTGTTGATAGAGGTTCACCCCGGACTTGAGATATAAGGGCCGAGGACACACTGATTATTCACTGTTATGTTGTATTGATGACATTCTGTGAACACTGTGTGATTCTGTAGCAGCTGACAGCCTGTTTGTTTTGACTTCCTACAAGCCTCTAGAGCTGGTGTTTACAGAACATTTGGTGCTGTCTGATTAGAATGTAAAGGGCATGTCTCCAAGATGCCAGTTAGACATTTTCTATGCTTCTGTGCTGGAAGTGTCTCCCTGTTGCAGCTTGTAATAAACTGGATATAATTATTTTCTAAATAAAAAATAATTAATATTAACCAATCCACCTCTTTGGAGGACACAAATATTTTGGAGTTTTACAGCTTTTTTGCTGTATATTCATGTACACACATTTTACATATACATTTTATCTTTTATATTTAATTTATTTTACCTTTATTTAACCAGGCAAGTCAGTTAAGAACAAATTCTTATTTTCATATGGATATCGGCAGTGTATCAAATCAAAATCGGTAGTGTATCAAATACTTGTTCTCCCCACTGTACATGCACATACATTGTACATATACACATTTTACATGTATCGATTTATTATGGATAGATTTGATTGACTTTATCTGCAACTGCTTTTCTCGATTGTTACCCTGGAAATTCCTATTACACGTATGTTTCTACTGTATAACTGACAACTTTTAATTTGTTACCATAGTGAAGCCCGGTCGCTGTGTCCTGCCCAACGGACCTACATGTGTGCCGAGTACTGTTACAAAGATGGCCAGTGCCCCGAGGAACAGATGTGTTTCTGGATATGTTGATTCTATGCCTGCAGTGAGCCATTGAAGCTTTATTGGAAATTCTTATTAGTTTTAAGAAATAAGTAGAAAATACAAATCATTACATGTACAATTATGTCTATGAAAACTGATGATTTTATGCAATAATAAATATGAAAAATGATCATAGCTTTTATGGAAACTGGACAATTTTCATGGGCAGTATGTGAATTGACAAACTCAATGTGGACTGCTGAATTTGAATAAAACAAGATTTTGAACACCTGTGCTTGGTTTTTAGGGGTTATTTGAGACTCGTGTGGTGCTCATGTGAATATCCTTCATTTTCCGGCTTCAGACCAATGCCTGTTCTCAGTTTAAACATTGTTTTTTGGTTTTAACTTCAATGGTTTTTACACCGGAAGGTGATCGTGCAACCTTATTATAGAACATTATAATTAAGCAAAAATGCACAAGGAGGTGTGGTATACGGCCAATATACCATGCTAAGGACTGTTCTTAGCACGTGCCTTGACATACATTTACATTTACATTTAAGTCATTTAGCAGACGCTCTTATCCAGAGCGACTTACAAATTGGTGCATTCACCTTATGACATCCAGTGGAACAGTAGTGCATCTAAATCTTTTAAGGGGGGGGGAGAGGGATTACTTTATCCTATCCTAGGTATTCCTTAAAGAGGTGGGGTTTCAGGTGTCTCCGGAAGGTGGTGATTGACTCTGCTGTCCTGGCGTCGTGAGGGAGTTTGTGCCACCATTGGGGGGCCAGTGCAGCGAACAGTTTTGACTGGGCTGAGCGGAACTGTACTTCCTCAGTGGTAGGGAGGCGAGCAGGCCAGAGGTGGATGAACGCAGTGCCCTTGTTTGGGTGTAGGGCCTGATCAGAGCCTGGAGGTACTGAGGTGCCGTTCCCCTCACAGCTCCGTAGGCAAGCACCATGGTCTTGTAGCGGATGCGAGCTTCAACTGGAAGCCAGTGGAGAGAGAGGAGGAGCGGGGTGACGTGAGAGAACTTGGGAAGGTTGAACACCAGACGGGCTGCGGCGTTCTGGATGAGTTGTAGGGGTTTAATGGCACAGGCAGGGAGCCCAGCCAACAGCGAGTTGCAGTAATCCAGACGGGAGATGACAAGTGCCTGGATTAGGACCTGCGCCGCTTCCTGTGTGAGGCAGGGTCGTACTCTGCGGATGTTGTAGAGCATGAACCTACAGGAACGGGCCACCGCCTTGATGTTAGTTGAGAACGACAGGGTGTTGTCCAGGATCACGCCAAGTTTCTTAGCGCTCTGGGAGGAGGACACAATGGAGTTGTCAACCGTGATGGCGAGATCATGGAACGGGCAGTCCTTCCCCGGGAGGAAGAGCAGCTCCGTCTTGCTGAGGTTCAGCTTGAGGTGGTGATCCGTCATCCACACTGATATGTCTGCCAGACATGCAGAGATGCGATTCGCCACCTGGTCATCAGAAGGGGGAAAGGAGAAGATTAATTGTGTGTCGTCTGCATAGCAATGATAGGAGAGACCATGTGAGGTTATGACAGAGCCAAGTGACTTGGTGTATAGCGAGAATAGGAGAGGGCCAAGAACAGAGCCCTGGGGGACACCAGTGGTGAGAGCACGTGGTGTGGAGACGGATTCTCGCCACGCCACCTGGTAGGAGCGACCTGTCAGGTAGGACGCAATCCAAGCGTGGGCCGCGCCGGAGATGCCCAACTCGGAGAGGGTGGAGAGGAGGATCTGATGGTTCACAGTATCGAAGGCAGCCGATAGGTCTAGAAGGATGAGAGCAGAGGAGAGAGAGTTAGCTTTAGCAGTGCGGAGCGCCTCCGTGATACAGAGAAGAGCAGTCTCAGTTGAATGACTAGTCTTGAAACCTGACTGATTTGGATCAAGAAGGTCATTCTGAGAGAGATAGCGGGAGAGCTGGCCAAGGACGGCACGTTCAAGAGTTTTGGAGAGAAAAAGAAAGAAGGGATACTGGTCTGTAGTTGTTGACATCGGAGGGATCGAGTGTAGGTTTTTCAGAAGGGGTGCAACTCTCGCTCTCTTGAAGACGGAAGGGACGTAGCCAGCGGTCAGGGATGAGTTGATGAGCGAGGTGAGGTAAGGGAGAAGGTCTCGGAAATGGTCTGGAGAAGAGAGGAGGGGATAGGGTCAAGCGGGCAGGTTGTTGGGCGGCCGGCCGTCACAAGACGCGAGATTTCATCTGGAGAGAGGGAGAGAAAGAGGTCAGAGCACAGGGTAGGGCAGTGTGAGCAGAACCAGCGGTGTCGTTTGACTTAGCAAACGAGGATCGGATGTCGTCGACCTTCTTTTCAAAATGGTTGACGAAGTCATCTGCAGAGAGGGAGGAGGGGGAGGGGAGGAGGATTCAGGAGGGAGGAGAAGGTTGCAAAGAGCTTCCTAGGGTTAGAGGCAGATGCTTGGAATTTAGAGTGGTAGGAAGTGGCTTTAGCAGCAGAGAGAAGAGGAAAATGTAGAGAGGAGGGAGTGAAAGGATGTCAGGTCCGCAGGAGGCGGATTTTCCTCCATTTCCGTCGGCTGCCCGGAGCCCTGTTCTGTGAGCTCGCAATGAGTCGTCGAGCCACGGAGCGGGAGGGGAGGACCGAGCCGGCCTGGAGGATAGGGGACATAGAGAGTCAAAGGATGCAGAAAGGGAGGAGAGGAGGGTTGAGGAGGCAGAATCAGGAGATAGGTTGGAGAAGGTTTGAGCAGAGGGAAGAGATGATAGGATGGAAGAGGAGAGAGTAGCGGGGGAGAGAGAGCGAAGGTTGGGACGGCGCGATACCATCCGAGTAGGGGCAGTGTGGGAAGTGTTGGATGAGAGCGAGAGGGAAAAGGATACAAGGTAGTGGTCGGAGACTTGGAGGGGAGTTGCAATGAGGTTAGTGGAAGAACAGCATTTAGTAAAGATGAGGTCGAGCGTATTTCCTGCCTTGTGAGTAGGGGGGAAGGTGAGAGGGTGAGGTCAAAAGAGGAGAGGAGTGGAAAGAAGGAGGCAGAGAGGAATGAGTCAAAGGTAGACGTGGGGAGGTTAAAGTCGCCCAGAACTGTGAGAGGTGAGCCGTCCTCAGGAAAGGAGCTTATCAAGGCATCAAGCTCATTGATGAACTCTCCGAGGGAACCTGGAGGGCGATAAATGATAAGGATGTTAAGCTTGAAAGGGCTGGTAACTGTGACAGCATGGAATTCAAAGGAGGCGATAGACAGATGGGTAAGGGAGAAAGAGAGAATGACCACTTGGGAGAGATGAGGATCCCGGTGCCACCACCCCGCTGACCAGAAGCTCTCGGGGTGTGCGAGAACACGTGGGCAGACGAAGAGAGAGCAGTAGGAGTAGCAGTGTTGTCTGTGGTGATCCATGTTTCCGTCAGTGCCAAGAAGTCGAGGGACTGGAGGGAGGCATAGGCTGAGATGAACTCTGCCTTGTTGGCCGCAGATCGGCAGTTCCAGAGGCTACCGGAGACCTGGAACTCCACGTGGGTCGTGCGCGCTGGGACCACCAGATTAGGGTGGCCGCGGCCACGCGGTGTGGAGCGTTTGTATGGTCTGTGCAGAGAGGAGAGAACAGGGATAGACAGACACATAGTTGACAGGCTACACAAGAGGCTACGCTAATGCAAAGGAGATTGGAATGACAAGTGGACTACACGTCTCGAGTGTTCAGAAAGTTAAGCTTACGTAGCAAGAATCTTATTGACTAAAATGATTAAAATGATACAGTACTGCTGAAGTAGGCTAGCTGGCAGAGGCTGCGTTGTTGACTATGTAGGCTAGCTGGCATTGGCTGCGTTGTTGACACTACACTAATCAAGTCGTTCCGTTGAGTGTAATAGTTTCTACTGTGCTGCTATTCGGGGCTAGCTGGCTAGCTAGCAGTGTTGATTACGTTACGTTGCGTTAAAGAACGACAATAGCTGGCTAGCTAACCTAGGAAATCGCTCTAGACTACACAATTATCTTTGATACAAAGACGGCTATGTAGCTAGCTATGTAGCTAGCTACGATCAAACAAATCAAGCCGTTGTACTGTAATGAAATGAAATGAAAAATGTGATACTACCTGTGGAGCGAAGCGAAATGCGACCGGATTGTTGAGTGCAGAAGTTCTGTTCGGTAGACGTTGGCTAGCTGTTGGCTAGCTGTTGGCTAGCTAGCAGAGTCTCCTACGTTAAGGATGACAAATAGCTGGCTAGCTAACCTCGGTAAATTAAGATAATCACTCTAAAACTACACACTCTAAACTACACAATTATCTTGGAGACGAAGACAGCAAAGACAACTATGTAGCTAGCTAACACTACACTAATCAAGTCGTTCAGTTGAGTGTAATAGTATAGCTGCTAATCGGTAGACGGTGGACTAGCTAACGGTGGACGTTAGCTAGCTGGCTAGCTGCAGGGCAGTGTAGACTGCGTTAGGACGACCGAATACGATAATTACGCAATTATCTATGATACAAAGACGGCTATGTAGCTAGCTATGTAGCTAGCTACGATCAAACAAATCAAGCCGTTGTACTGTAATGAAATGAAATGAAAAATGTGATACTACCTGTGGAGCGAGCGAAAATGCGACCGGATTGTTGAGTGCAGAAGTTCTGTTCGGTAGACGTTGGCTAGCTGTTGGCTAGCTAGCAGAGTCTCCTATGTTAAGGACGACAAATAGCTGGCTAGCTAACCTCGGTAAATTAAGATAATCACTCTAAAACTACACACTCTAAACTACACAATTATCTTGGATACGAAGACAGCAAAGACAACTATGTAGCTAGCTAACACTACACTAATCAAGTCGTTCAGTTGAGTGTAATAGGCTAGCTGCAGGGCAGTGTAGACTGCGTTAGGACGACGAAATACGATAATTACGCAATTATCTATGATACAAAGACGGCTATGTAGCTAGCTAAGAAGAAATTGCTAAGATTAGACAAATCAAACCGTTGTACTATAATGAAATGTAATGTAATGTAATACTACCTGCGGACCGAGTGCAGATGCGACCGCTCGCTCCAGCCCTTAGCCGTGGTATATTGGCCATATACCACAAACCCCGAGTTCCTTATTGCTATTATAAACTGATTACCAACGTAATTGAAGCTGTAAAAATAAATGTTTTGTCATACCCGTGGTATATGGCCTGATATTCCACGGCTGTCAGCCAATCAGCATTCGGGGCAAGTACCACCCACTTTATAATATAGTTTAACACATGCTCTCCTTGTGAATCTTCACGATGTTCTACGTTTTATTTATTGATAAGATCCATGCTTATAATCATACTGATCATTGCTCACAGAAAATTGGCGAGAGCAAGGAAACAAAGACTGAAGCAAATATTTGCTATGTGATTACACAATGTAGCTGGCTAAATAGACGACTACACGAGCCGGAAATATGGCCGAGCTGTTCTCAGTTGAAGGGTTCTGAAATATTCTCTCTCGCTGAGTCGAGTTGTGACCGTGAATATTGTCATCCATCTCGGTGGAAACAACTTGGACACACAAGGGGACAGCCCTGGTGCGTCAGATGTGAGATGATTTGGAGGTAGTCCGCATGTCCCCTGGGAGAATGGTGAGCTACTCTGACATCAAACAGTGGAAGATTTGCATGTTCCTCCGTGGCAGGCGCATGCCCACAATCCACCACTTTGCGTTAAATCACTGTGTCCCTGGGCAGTACCATAGGGCAGGGTTTCCCAAACTCGGTCCTGGGGCTCCTCCTGGGTTCACGTTTTGGTTTTTGCTCTAGCTCTACACAGCTGATGAAAATAATCAAAGCTTGATGATGAGTTGGTTATTTGAATCAGCTGTGTAGTGCTAGGGCAAAACCCCCAAATGTGCGCCCAGTGGTACCCATGTTAACAACCATTCCTGAACCTGACTCCAAAAACAAGCCACCGATGGACAGTACCAAAATAGATACTCTATTGATTCTGTTCAATGCCCCATATACTGAGCATTCTTTTTGTAGCGGGAATCTTATATAATAGCTTAAATTGAAAAGAAAGGATTGATGCTTCAATTGTTACTTTGTATATTACTTCAATAAATCTGATGCCATGGTATTGGGATATCGAAAATCTGTTCCCAACTATCTTGAATTTTATACGGTGTAGTTGTCAACCCTCTTGACCATAAGTGAAACTGATACATGTTACTATTTATATCGGTCATTTTAAGCCCTTTACGATTAATTCATTCCTTTCTCTTTTAAGTAATTTTCTCTTCCATTTTTGTGGCAGAGCTGCGATGAACTGGTTATAATTTTGTAATGAGCATACATGTCCTTATACCGTGATTAATTGCTTGTGTGACATAATTTGACCTTTGTTGTTTACAATGTCATTCATTAACATGATACCTTCCTTATACATTCTCTACAAGAAAATGTTTTTTCCTCTATCGGTACTTTCCAGATTTGACATTATTTGCTGTAATATAGCCTATGTTCTGCCTCTTCTGGAGGATAACATTTAAATAGTAGCCTACTCTGTTTGGCTTCATTTAAAAATGATACTTTAAACAGAGTTCCATTGTCAATCCACCAGAAATGGATGGTTTTAATTTGTATGACCGCAAAGAGAACCGTTTTGAAAATGGCTGTCTAGCACAGGTGGTTTGTGGCACCTTAATTGGGGTCAACAAGTGCTCAGCATATGTGGGGAACTCCTTCAAGACTGCTGGAAAAGCGTTCCAGGTGAAGCTGGTTGAGAGAATGCCAAGCGTGTTCAAAGCTGTCATCAAGGCAAAGTGTGGCTACTAAGAAGAATTTAAAATATATTTTATTATTTGTTTAACACTTTTTTGGTTACTACATGATTCCATATGTGTTATTTCATAGTTTTGATGTCTTCACTATTATTACACAATGTAGAAAATAGTAAAAAATAATAATAAATGAAAAAACCTGGAATGACTAGGTGTGTCCAAACTTTTGACTGGTACTGTATTTAAATGAGATATTTCTGTATTTCACTTTCAATAAATTAGCAAACATTTCTAAAATCATGTTTTCACTGTCATTATGAGATATTGTGGGTAGATGGGTGAGATTCTTTTTTAATGCTTTGCTGGTGGTGAAATTAGCAAAGGGGGGGTGGGGGGATTGGACTGTGAGGTTACTTTTGCAAGGGTTGGAGACTCCCAATTGCTAACATGTATAGAGAGCAATAGTAATGATGTCTCTTTGTAGGGACTAACTCCATCATGGTTCTTTGAACAAAGCCTATGGTAAAATGTATTGTGTTTTTGTAGGGTTTTTAGATAAACGCTGAAAATACGTTTTGTGGTGAAGACAGGTTTGGGAGTTCTTATACGTTTTGTTCTATGAGATAATCTTCATCAGCTAATGTCACTTTTTACGATTTTTGAAGCATTTATGTAATTAAGAAAAGCATTTATGGACTAAAAACATTATGTTACTCAACATAGAGTTTGTCTGAAGTTACACTGAAGTTATTGTTTAGAAAGTATTTAGTATTTATTATGTATAAATAGCCCACACTTTAGACGAGGCCACGCAAAAAGACTTAACTGATGATTAGTAAATTTGTTTATAAAGACCTATATTACATACCTTATGTAATGGTCTTATGAATATTAGTGTAACGATGTGCGCTGAGAGTTGGGAAGCAAGTTCAGGGAGTGAGTGATTTAATCAATAAACGAAACATAATAGAAAACAAGAAACACAAACAACGCACAGACCAAACTGAAACAGAAACAATGATGCCTGGGAAGGAACCGGCGAGTGACAAATATAGGGCAGGTAATCAGGGAGGTGATGGAGTCCATGTGAGTGTCACAACGCACTGATGACCGTAACGATGGTGACAGGGCTGCGCCATAACGAGCAGGCTGGTGACCTAGAAGCTGGAGAGGGAGCACACGTGACAGTTGCCCCTCCCTGACGCACGGCTCCAGACGCAGGACTCAGACCAAGATGACGATTCCGGGGATCAGGAGCAGACCGGTCACCTCTGCTAAGGAGCCGGAACCTGTCGACCTAGAGCACCAGAGATCTTATAATAAATCCCGCTGTGCCCTCTGACGAACCATCAAACAGGCAAAGTGCCAACACAGGACTAATATTAAATCGTACTACACCGGCTCCGACGCTCGTCAGATGTGGCAGGTCCTGCAAACTATTACAGACTACAAAGGGAAGCAGAGCCGCGAGCTGCCCAGTGACACAAGCCTACCAGACGAGCTAAATAACTTCTATGCTCACTTCGAGGCAAGTAACACTGAAACATGCACGAGAGCATCAGCTGTTCCGGACAACTGTGTGATCACGCTTTCCGCAGCCGATGTGAGTAAGACCTTCAAACAGGTCAACATTCACAAGGCCGCAGGGCCAGACAGATTACCAGGACGTGTTCTCAGAGCATGCGCTGACCAACTGGCAAGTGTCTTCACTGACCTTTTCAACCTCTCCCTGTCTGAGTCTGTAATTCCAACATGTTTCAAGCAGACCACCATAGTCCCTGTGCCCAAGAAAAACTAAGAGCCTGCCTAAATGACTACCGACCCGTAGTACTCATGTCTGCAGCACTCACCACACCAAAAGATCCACAGACTATGCATTCTCTATTGCACTCCACACTGCCCTGTCACACCTGGACAAAAGGAACACCTATGTGAGAATGCTATTCGTTGACTACAGCTCAGTGTTCAACACCATAGTGCCCTCAAAGCTCATCACTAAGCTAAGGACCCTGGGACTAAACACCTCCCTCTGTAACTGAATCCTGGATTTCATGATGGGCCGCCCACAGGTGGTAAGGGTAGGGGTGCGTGCTCAGCTCCTTCCTGTACTCCCTGTTCACTCATGACTGCACGGCCAGGCACTATTCCAACACCATCATTAAGTTTGCTGATGACACAACAGTGGTAGACCTGATCACCGACAACGATGAGACAGCCTATAGTGAGGAGGTCAGAGACCTGAACGTGTGGTGCAAGGACAACAACACCCACTCAACGTGATCAAGACAAAGGAGATGATTGTGGACTGCAGGAAAAGGAGGACCAAGCACGCCCCATTCTCATTGACGGGGCTGTAGTGGAGCAGGTTTCAAGATCCTTGGCGTCCACATCACCAACAAACTAACATGGTCCAAGCACACCAAGACAGTTGTGAAGAGGGCACGACAAAACCTATTCTCACTACCTGATATGGCAACTACTTGGCCTCTACCTGCAAGGCACTACAGAGGATAGTGCTTACGGCCCAGTACATCACCGGGGACAATCTTCCTGCCACCAAGGACCTCTATACCAGGCGGTGTCAGAGGAAGGCCCTAAAAATGGTCAAAGACTCCAGCCACCCCAGTTATAGACTGTTCTCTCTGCTACCACACGGCAAGCAGTAACGGAGCGCCAAGTCTAGGTCCAAGAGGCTCCTAAATAGCTTCTACCCCAAGCCATAAGACTCCTGAACAGCGCATCAAATGGCCTAATCACTTTGTCAACCACAACATGTTATAGACTGACTGTACAAAATATTATGAACATAGACTGATATAGACTGACCAGGTGAAGCTGCAATCCCTTATTAATTTCACTTGTTAAAACCATTTCATTCAGTGTAGATGAAGGGTAGGAGACAGGTTAACAGTCAGTCATATAGAATGTGATGTGTATAGTCCTACAACGTTATTGTGAGAGAATAATGTAAGAAAATCCAATGTTGAGAATGTATTTAGTCTGCCAAATAGTTGTCCGCTCTAAGCTACAAGATATCAGTGTAGTAAAATGATAAAAGCGTATAGGTCTGCCCATCATGAACAAGACAGATGAGAGAGAAAATATTTGAAAGAATTTTAAAAAGTTATTTTGGGACATGTATAGGCCTATTTCTTAAGATGAATTACAAGTAAAAAAATCATATACCATGTAAACAGAGCCCAACCGTTGCCCAAAAATCAACCCATCAACAGTGTTATAGCTCTCCACATACTGTACTTTGAAACATTTCGTTATGAATCATTATACATTGTGGATTTTCACCTGCAGTTTAACAGAAATGCATTCAGTCATTGAACTACAAACTCAGTTGAAGACACACTATTGACGTTTAGTTGTGAATTGTTTACATCAAATTTTGACTTAATTTCTGGACAATATTAATGTCCATTTGGGGGACCACTTTTGGATCAAGAGCACCCCCAGAGGCACAAGTTCCATATATCCTCTTTAATTATTCTCATTACATGTGACCTAAGAAAGTATTCGGATCCGAAATCGGAATGTAAATGGATGGGCATAGGGACCCTGCAGATGCATTGTTCCTTGTGCATTCATCTTTTCTATGGTCTCTCCCCAATGTGTATAAACCCTGGATTGCTGATGCTTTGTAATGGCCAATGAGAGGCTTTGAAGCCACAGGCCGCCACATTGGCACATCCCAGGAAGAGCAGTCCTCCATAGGAATGAATGGAATTCTACAATATTTCAATAAAATGTTTCAAGGACACAATTTCATGTATTTAAGTAATTATTTGTTGCGGTGGGGGCAGTAACATTAACACTCTCAAAATATAAAATGTTAATGTTCAGTTCAATTAATATAATTTGCATGTATGCATTAAGGTGTCTGTAATAGAATATATTTGTCAAATGAAGGAGGAGTACCAAAATGGCTGTGCGATGGCTTCAAAGCAGCGCCCCCCTCTTAGTCATCTAAGGTTAATACATATTATGGTCTCCTCCTCTTCTATTAAATTGATTTGGACTGCATTTGCTTTAACAGTCTTGAAGTCAGCATGGACATGAATTTGTCAGCGCGTTGTGCTTTGGTTCTTTTTCTGTTGGCATTTGTAGATTTGAAAATTGTAACGGCTTTCTACTGGTGAAGGAGAGTCGGACCATACTGCAGCGTGTAGATTTCGATCCATGTTTAATAAAACAACTTAACACGAATCAACACACAAACTCAACAAAACAATAAACGAAACGAAAACAGCCTATACATGTGTCTACAAACCTCTAACAAGGACATCAAGACACACAGGACAATCACCCACAATACAACCAAAGAATATGGCTGCCTAAATATGGTTCCCAATCAGAGACAACGGTAAACACCTGCCTCTGATTGAGAACCACTTCAGACAGCCATAGACTCTCCCAGAACACCCCACTAAGCTACAATCCCACTAAGCTACACACCACATACAAAAACCCATGTCACACCCTGGCCTGACCAAAACATAAAGAAAAACACAAAATACTTCGACCAGGGCGTGACAGAACCCCCCAAGGTGCGGACTCCCAAACGCACCTCAAAACAACAGGGAGGGTCCGGGTGGGCGTCTGTCCATGGTGGCGGCTCCGGTGCGGGACGCGGACCCCACTCAAACACTGTCTTAGTCCCTCTTCCTCGCGTCCCTGGATAGTCCACCCTCGCCGCCGACCATGGCCTAGTAGTCCTCACCCAGAACCCCACTGGACTGAGGAGCAGATCGGGACGGAGGCAGCTCGGGACTGAGGGGAAGCTCGGGACTGAGAGAAAGCTCGAGAGTGAGAGAAAGCTCGAGAGTGAGAGAAAGGAAAGCTCAGGAGTGAGAGGAAGCTCAGGAGTGAGAGGAAGCTCAGGAGTGAGAGGAAGCTCAGGAGTGAGGAGTGAGAGGAAGCTCAGGAGTGAGAGGAAGCTCAGGCAGGTTGATGGATCTACCAGATCCTGGCTGGCTGGTGGTTCCGGCAGATCCTGGCTGACTGGCAGATCCTGGCTGACTAGCGGTTCTGGCAGATCCTGGATGACTGGCGGATCCTGGCTGACTGGCGGATCCTGGCTGACTGGCGGATCCGGCAGATCCTGGCCGACTGGCAGATCCTGGCTGACTGGCGGATCTGGCAGATCCTGGCTGACTGGCGGATCCTGGCTGACTGACGTATCCTGGCTGACAAGCGGATCTGGCAGATCCTGGCTGACTGGCGGATCCTGGCTGACTGGCGGATCCTGGCTGACTAGCGGTTCTGGCAGATCCTGGCTGACTGGCGGATCCTGGCTGACTGGCGGATCTGGCAGATCCTGGCTGACTGGCGGATCCTGGCTGACTGGCGGATCCTGGCTGACAAGCGGATCTGGCAGATCCTGGCTGACTGGCGGATCCTGGCTGACTAGCGGTTCTGGCAGATCCTGGCTGACTGGCGGATCCTGGCTGACTGGCGGATCCTGGCGGATCTGGCAGATCCTGGCTGACTGACGTATCCTGGCTGACAAGCGGATCTGGCAGATCCTGGCTGACTGGCGGATCCTGGCTGACTAGCGGTTCTGGTAGATCCTGGCTGACTGGCGGATCCTGGCTGACTGGCGGATCTGGCGGATCCTGGCTGACTGGCGGATCCTGGCTGACTGGCGGATCCTGGCCGACTGGCGGATCCTGGCCGACTGGCGGATCCTGGCCGACTGGCACTACTGGCAGATCCTGGCCGACTGGCACTTCTGGCGGATCCTGGCTGACTGATGGATCTAACTGATCCTGACAGACTGGCGGCGCTGGGCAGACTGGCGGCGCTGGGCAGACTGGCGGCGCTGGGCAGACTGGCGGCTCCTTGCAGACTGGCAGCTCCTTGCAGACTGGCAGCTCCTTGCAGACTGGCAGCTCCTTGCAGACTGACAGCTCCTTGCAGACTGACAGCTCCTTGCAGACTGACATCTCTGGCTGCTTCATGTTGACTGACAGCTCTGGCTGCTCCTTGCAGACTGGCTGCTCCATGCAGACTGGCAGCTCCTTGCAGACTGACAGCTCCTTGCAGACTGACAGCTCCTTGCAGACTGACAGCTCTGGCTGCTTCATGTTGACTGACAGCTCTGGCTGCTCCTTGCAGACTGGCTGCTCCATGCAGACTGGCAGCTCCTTGCAGACTGGCAGCTCCTTGCAGACTGGCAGCTCCTTGCAGACTGACATCTCTGGCTGCTTCATGTTGACTGACAGCTCTGGCTGCTCCTTGCCGACTGGCAGCTCTGGCTGCTCCATGTAGACTGACAGCTCTGGCTGCGCTGAACAGGCGGGAGACTCCGGCAGCGCTGTAGAGGAGAAAGGCTCTGGCTGCGCTAAACAGGCGAGGCGCACTGAAGGCCCGGTGCGTGGTGCTGGAACTGGTGGCACTGGATCGAGGACACGCACAGGAAGCCTGGTGCGGGGAGCTGCTACCGGAGGACTGGAGTGTGGAGGTGGCACAGGGCAGACTGGCGGCGGTGGGCAGACTGGCGGTGCTGGGCAGACGGGTAGCTCAGACGGCGCTGGGCAGACTGGAGAAAAAGGCTCTGGCAGCGCTGGACTGAGGAGTACTGGTGCCTCTGGAATGAGGGGCTCTGGCGCCTCTGGCATGAGGGGCGGTAGCTCTGACAGCGCCGGACAGGCGGGAAGCTCGCGGCGGGAGCGGCGCGCGGACAGGCGGGAGGCTCGGCAGCGGCGCCGGACAGGCGGGAGGCTCCGGCAGCGGCGCCGGACAGGCGGGACGCTCCGGCAGCGGCGCCGGACAGGCGGGAGGGTCCGGCAGCGGCGCCGGACAGGCGGGACGCTCCGGCAGCGGCGCCCGGACAGGCGGGACGCTCCGGCAGCGCTGGACAGGCGGGACGCACTGTAGGCCTGATGCGTGGTGCTGGCACTGGTATGCCGTGCATACTATGCCACGCCAACAGCTTTCTTTCTACTCTGTCCAACTACATCCTCCACACTCTCAGATTCAGCACTCTGCTTCGCCGACAGCTCCAATTCCATCCATGGCTCTGCCCAGGGTCCTTTTCCGTCAAGGATCTCCTCCCAAGTCCATTTATCCAAAGAGTGCAGCCTCTCCCACTGCTGCTGCTGCTTCTGTTGCTTCTCCTGCTGCTGCTGTTGCTCCTGCTGCACCTGTCGCTTCTCCTGTGGCTCCTGCCTGTTGACACGCTGCTTGGTCCTGTGGTGGGTGATTCTGTAACGGCTTTCTACTGGTGAAGGAGAGTCGGACCAAACTGCAGCGTGTAGATTTCGATCCATGTTTAATAAAACAACTTAACACACAAACTCAACAAAACAATAAACGAAACCCGAAAACAGCCTATACATGTGTCTACAACCCTCTAACAAGGACATCAAGACACACAGGACAATCACCCACAATACAACCAAAGAATATGGCTGCCTAAATATGGTTCCCAATCAGAGACAACGGTAAACACCTGCCTCTGATTGAGAACCACTTCAGACAGCCATAGACTCTCCCAGAACACCCCACTAAGCTACAATCCCACTAAGCTACACACCACATACAAAAACCCATGTCACACCCTGGCCTGACCAAAACATAAAGAAAAACACAAAATACTTTGACCAGGGCGTGACAAAAATAGTCTCTGCTGCAGAACCGGGAGGCACATCTACAGGTGAGTTGTTCTAATTAGCCTACTTTGCATTATTTGTCATGAAACAAACTGTGACAATTTGATGATTTATTTTAAGAAGCCTGCTACACTTGACTTAGGTGTTAAAGCCTACCTAATTGGTTATAAACAATAGCCTATAATGGTGCATAGCCCCTTTGCAACCTATGTTGTTGCAACCTTACTAAGAAATACAAGCCAGCCATTATGACTTTGAAACAATCCAGCCTACCCTTGGCCATTTTACGCATACACTGTCAAATAAATTCTAGTTGTTTCAACAAATGATTATGAAGTAAGTGGTTCCAAAGCCTTTTTCAGTTTATTCAACTTCTAGATAAAAGTGTTACCTGAATTTAACATTTTTAGTTGGCCCAAACTTAGCTCCAACTTGAGAAAACGTATGCAACAATTCAGTCAACATATAATGATGTGTTTGTCAATTTGTCTCATATGTTCATTTAACTAGAAATGATTATTTCTGCATCTTAATAGCACTGTTTGTGTGTCTGTGTGTAACTAGCTGCACAGCCCATTTTAGTTAACATACAATGTTTTCAACCTACTTATTTGAACCAATAGATTGTGAGTGTTCAGAAGGCTGTCATGCATTTTCATGGGTGTTATGGGGGAAACATTGATGATGGGGGACAAATGTCTCCAAAACTATTAATTAGACACAAAATTACTTGGAGTATGGCCTACAAACTTTCCAGAGATGCAAATGCATATTTGTCAAATCCATCTCAACACAAATATGATAGAATTTCATAACTTGGTTCAGTCCAATTGTGTCTATGTTCATGTCTCTTTGTGGCAAGTTGGGTTCCCTGATATCTGCTCAAATTGTGTTGTCCCAAAGCAAAGCCTGGAGTGTGCCCTGTTAGACGATGGGGCATAGGGATATGTGCAGAGTTATGTTTCAATGACAGTGACTGCCCCAATGATGAAAAATGCTGCCACAATGGATGTGTGCATGACTGCATTGCACCTAACACAGGTAGGATATGGTCCCAGAGTGACAGATACACCCATCTATTGCATTCATTATCGCTGCATTACTTTGGAAACAAGAAAGATGGAGCTTGTAATGTACATTTCATACACATAGATCAATATATTTCACTTACACTCTCTATAGAGCTGAGACACTCAATTAAGAAGTCACATAATAGAAAGACTTCATTTGGAAGAGTCAGTGTAGGCTGACAAGTTGCTACCATAATCCTGTTTGTAATGGGGAAATGTAGGATCACTAAAGATCATATTTAGTTGAGAGTGATCAACAAAACATTTAGCGTATACAGTTTATGTTATACACAATGGTTCCAGTATCCTAGTTGTGACACTCAAGGTGTGGGTTGATGGTCACTAGACTTGATGCTGAATGTTATGGATTGTTCTCATATCTGTTGATAGTGATTGACGCCAGACTGGAGGTCCCAGTAGAAGGACCGAGGACACACTGATTATTCACTGTTGTATTGTACTGATGACATTCTGTGACCACTGTTTGATTCTGTAGCAGCTAACATTTATCGTAACGATCTCCACACAAATATTACAGATTTTCTGAAAATGGTTCAGTCAATTTTGTCCGTGTTCATGTCTCTTTGTGGTAAGTTGGGTTCCCTGACATATCTGCTCAAATTATGTTGTCCCAAAGCAAAGCCTGGAGTGTGCCTCGTAGACGATGGGGTTCAGGGACGTGTGCAGAGTTCTGTTCCAATGACAGTGACTGCCCCAATGATGAAAAATGCTGCCACAATGGATGTGGGCATAACTGCATTGCACCGTACACAGGTAGGATATGGTCCCAGAGTGACAGATACACCCATCTATTGCATTCATTATTGCTGCATTACTCTGGAAACAAGAAAGATGGAGATTGTAATGTACATTTCATACACAGAGATCAATATATTTCACATACACTCTCTTTAGAGCTGAGACACTCAATTAAGAAGATTTCTGAGAGCCATGTAGGTATTTAGAGTTTTATATATATATATATAAAACTCTAAATACCTACATGGCTCTCAGATATATATATATATATATATCATAAACATTTTGTAATGGGGACATTTAAGACCAGTAAAGCTCATATTTAATTTAGAGTGATCAACACAATGTTTAGTATAGAGCTTCTGTAATACACATGATTTCCATTGTTCTTCTTGTGACATTCAAGGTGTGGGTTGATGGTCACTAGACTTCATGATAAATGTTATGGATTGATCTCATATCTGTTGATAGTGGTTGACGCCAGACTGGAGGTCCCAGTAGAAGGACCGAGGACACACTGATTATTCACTGTTGTATTGTATTGATGACATTGTGGAACACTGTGTGATTCTGTAGCAGCTGACAATGTCACCGCTTTCTGTTTGACTTCCTACAAATGCAAATGCCTATTTATCGTAACCATCTCCTCACAAATATGACAGATTTTCAGAAAATGGTTCGGTCCAATTGTTTCCTATTCCTCCTGCTCTCTCACAGTGCCGATCCCCCGAAGGCAGGTCAGTGCCCGCTGCTTCTGAATGTCGTGCCATCACACAAGGGATGTGTCCGCGATGAGGACTGTCCTAAAGATGACAAATGCTGCATCTTTGACTCTGACGCCTTGTGTGTCCCACCTGACTTCAGTAAGAACCTGACTGGTTTACTAACAGTGTTTAGAAGGCTGCCATGCATTTTCATGGGTGTTATGGGGGAAACATTGATGATGGTGGCCAAATGTCTCCAAAACTAACTAGACACAAAAATATTAGGGGTATACTCTGCAATCTTTTCACAAATACAAATTCCTATTTATCAACCATCTACACACAAATATGACAGATTTTCATGAATTGGTTCAGTCCAAATGTGTCTATGTTCATGTCTCTTGTGGCAAGTTCGGGTTCCCTGACATCTGCTCAAATTGTGTTCACAAAGCAAAGCCTGGAGTGTGCCCTCGTAGACCATGGGGCAGAGGGACGTGTGCAGAGTTCTGTTCCAATGACAGTGACTGCCCCAATGATGAAAAATGCTGCTTCAATGGATGTGGGCATGACTGCATTGCACCGTACACAGGTAGGATATGGTCCCAGAGTGACAGATACACCCATCTATTGCATTCATTATTGCTGCATTACTCTGGAAACAAGAAAGATGGAGATTGTAATGTACATTTCATACACAGAGATCAATATATTTCACATACACTCTCTTTAGAGCTGAGACACTCAATTAAGAAGATTTCTGAGAGCCATGTAGGTATTTAGAGTTTTATATATATATATATATATCATAAACATTTTGTAATGGGGACATTTAAGACCAGTAAAGCTCATATTTAATTTAGAGTGATCAACACAATGTTTAGTATAGAGCTTCTGTAATACACATGATTTCCATTGTTCTTCTTGTGACATTCAAGGTGTGGGTTGATGGTCACTAGACTTCATGATAAATGTTATGGATTGATCTCATATCTGTTGATAGTGGTTGACGCCAGACTGGAGGTCCCAGTAGAAGGACCGAGGACACACTGATTATTCACTGTTGTATTGTATTGATGACATTGTGGAACACTGTGTGATTCTGTAGCAGCTGACAATGTCACCGCTTTCTGTTTTGACTTCCTACAAATGCAAATGCCTATTTATCGTAACCATCTCCTCACAAATATGACAGATTTTCAGAAAATGGTTCGGTCCAATTTTTCCCTATTCCTCCTGCTCTCTCACAGTGCCGATCCCCCCGAAGGCAGGTCAGTGCCCGCTGCTTCTGAATGTCGTGCCGTCACACAAGGGATGTGTCCGCGATGAGGACTGTCCTAAAGATGACAAATGCTGCATCTTTCACTCTGACGCCTTGTGTGTCCCACCTGACTTCAGTAAGAACCTGACTGGTTTACTAACAGTGTTCAGAAGGCTGCCTTGCGTTTTCATGGGTGTTATTGGGGAAACATTCATGATGGTGGCCAAATGTCTCCAAAACTAGACACAAAAATATTAGGGGTATACTCTGCAATCTTTTCACAAATACAAATTCCTATTTACCGTAACCATCTCCACACAAATATGACTGATTTCCAGAAAATGGTTCAGTCCAATTTTGTCTTTGTTCATGTCTCTTTGTGGTAAGTCGTGTTCCCTGACATGTCTGCTCAAATTGTGTTGTCCCAAAGCAAAGCCTGGAGTGTGCCTCGTAGACGATGGGGTCACGATAGGGGTGGGGATGTGTGGGGAGTTCTGTTCCAATGACAGTGACTGCCCCAATGATGAAAAATGCTGCCACAATGGATGTGGGCGTAACTGCATTGCACCGTACACAGGTAGGAATGGTCCCAGAGTGACAGATACACCCATCTATTGTGTTCATTATTGCTGCATTACTCTGGAATCAAGAAAGCTGGAGATTGTAATGTACATTTCATACACAGAGATCAATATATTTCACATACACTCTCTTTAGAGCTGAGACACTCAATTAAGAAGATTTCTGAGAGCCATGTAGGTATTTAGAGTTTTATATATATATATCATAAACATTTTGTAATGGGGACATTTAAGACCAGTAAAGCTCATATTTAATTTAGAGTGATCAACACAATGTTTAGTATAGAGCTTCTGTAATACACATGATTTCCATTGTTCTTCTTGTGACATTCAAGGTGTGGGTTGATGGTCACTAGACTTCATGATGAATGTTATGGATTGTTCTCATATCTGTTGATAGTGGTTGACGCCAGACTGGAGGTCCCAGTAGAAGGACCGAGGACACACTGATTATTCACTGTTGTATTGTATTGATGACATTGTGGAACACTGTGTGATTCTGTAGCAGCTGACAATGTCACCGCTTTCTGTTTTGACTTCCTACAAATGCAAATGCCTATTTATCGTAACCATCTCCTCACAAATATGACAGATTTTCAGAAAATGGTTCGGTCCAATTGTTTCCTATTCCTCCTGCTCTCTCACAGTGCCGATCCCCCGAAAGGCAGGTCAGTGCCCGCTGCTTCTGAATGTCGTGCCGTCACACAAGGGATGTGTCCGCGATGAGGACTGTCCTAAAGATGACAAATGCTGCATCTTTCACTCTGACGCCTTGTGTGTCCCACCTGACTTCAGTAAGAACCTGACTGGTTTACTAACAGTGTTTAGAAGGCTGCCATGCATTTTCATGGGTGTTATGGGGAAACATTGATGATGGTGGCCAAATGTCTCCCAAAACTAACTAGACACAAAAATATTAGGGGTATACTCTGCAATCTTTTCACAAATACAAATTCCTATTTATCGTAACCATCTACACACAAATATGACAGATTTTCAGAAAATGGTTCAGTGTAATTGTGTCCATGTTCATGTGTCTTTGTGGTAAGTCTGCTCAAATTGTGTTGTCCCAAAAGCAAAGCCTGGAGTGTGCCCTCATAGACGATGGGGTCACGATGGGGGCGTGGGGATGTGTGTGGAGTTCTGTTCCAATGACAGTGACTGCCCCAATGATGAAAAATGCTGCCATAATGGATGTGGGCGTAACTGCATTGCACCGACACAGGTAGGAATGGTCCCAGAGTGACAGATACACACATCCACTGCATTCATTATTGCTGCATTACTCTGGAAACAAGAAAGCTGGGGCTTGTACATTTCATACACATAGATAGATATTTTTCACATACACTCTTTAGAGCTGAGACACTCAATTAAGAAGATTTTCACGATCCATGCAGGCCTTTAGAGTATATACCAATGTTATGCAACATCTATACACTCTGAGTATACCAAACTTTAGGAACACTTTCCTATTTTTGAGTTGCACCCCCTTTTGCCCTAAGAAAAGCCTCAATTCATCAGGGCATGGGGTCTACAAGGTGTTTAAAGCGTTCCATAGGGATGCTGGCCCATGTTGACTCTAATGCTTCTCACAGTTGTGTCATGTTGGCTAGATGTCCTTTGGTTGGTGGACCGTTGGCGGCAGGGTAGCCTAGTGGTTAGAGCGTCGGACTAGTAACCGAAAAAACGACTTCGTAAAAGGAGGAAACGGAGCGGTCTTCTGGTCAGACTCCGAGACGGGCACATCGTGCACCACTCCTAGCATTCTTCTCGCCAATGTCCAGTCTCTTGACAACAAGGTTGATGAAATCCGAGCAAGGATAGCATTCCAGAGGGACATCAGAGACTGCAACGTTCTTTGCTTCACGGAAACATGGCTCACTGGAGAGACGCTATCGGAGTCGGGTGCAGCCAACTGGTTTCTCCACGCACGCGCAGACAGAAACAAACATCTTTCTGGTAAGAAGAGGGGCGGGGGCGTATGCTTCATGGTTAACGTGACGTGGTGTGATCATAACAACATACAGGTACTCAAGTCCTTCTGTTCACCTGATTTAGAATTCCTCACAATCAAATGTCGACCGCATTATCTACCAAGGGAATTCTCTTCGATTATAATCACAGCCGTATATATTCCCCCCCAAGCAGAAACATTGATGGCTCTGAACAAACTTTATTTGACTCTTTGCAAACTGGAATCCATTTATCCGGAGGCTGCATTCATTGTAGCTGGGGATTTTAACAAAGCTAATCTGAAAACAAGACTCCTAAATTTGATCAGCATATCGATTGCGCAACCAGGGCTGGAAAAACCTTGGATCACTGCTATTCTAACTTCCGCGACGCATATAAGGCCCTGCCCCGCCCTCCTTTCGGAAAAGCTGACCACGACTCCATTTTGTTGATCCCTGCCTACAGACAGAAACTAAAACAAGAAGCTCCCGCGCTGAGGTCTGTTCAACGCTGGTCCGACCAATCTGATTCCACACTCCAAGA